>NC_086447.1:425116550-425426014 GCF_028390025.1 Pseudophryne corroboree | reverse complement strand
TACTATCTGTACTATCTGTACTATCTGTACTATATGTGCTATCTGTACTATATGTGCTATCTGTACTATCTGTACTATCTGTGCTATCTGTACAATATGTGCTATCTGTACTATGTGTGCTATCTGTGCTATCTGTGCTACATGTACTATATGTGCTATCTGTACTATCTGTACTATCTGTGCTATCTGTACTATCTGTGCTATATGTGCTATCTGTGCTATCTGTGCTATCTGTACTATATGTGCTATCTGTACTATCTGTGCTATCTGTACTATATGTGCTATCTGTACTATCTGTGCTATCTGTACTATCTGTACTATCTGTACTATCTGTGCTATCTGTACTATCTGTACTATCTGTACTATATGTGCTATCTGTGCTATCTGTACTATCTGTACTATCTGTGCTATATGTGCTATCTGTGCTATCTGTGCTATCTGTGCTATCTGTACTATATGTGCTATCTGTACTATCTGTGCTATCTGTACTATATGTGCTATATGTACTATCTATGCTATCTGTACTATCTGTGCTATCTGTACTATCTGTGCTATCTGTGCTATCTGTGCTATCTGTACTATCTGTGCTATCTGCTATCTGTACTATATGTGCTATCTGTGCTATCTGTACTATCTGTGCTATCTGTGCTATCTGTACTATATGTGCTATCTGTACTATATGTGCTATCTGTACTATCTGTGCTATCTGTACTATATGTGCTATCTGTGCTATCTGTACTATATGTGCTATCTGTACTATATGTGCTATCTGTACTATCTGTGCTATCTGTACTATATGTGCTATCTGTGCTATCTGTGCTATATGTGCTATCTGTACTATCTGTGCTATCTGTACTATCTGTACTATCTGTACTATCTGTACTATCTGTGCTATCTGTACTATCTCTACTATCTGTACTATCTGTACTATATGTGCTATCTGTACTATATGTGCTATCTGTACTATCTGTACTATCTGTGCTATCTGTACAATATGTGCTATCTGTGCTATCTGTACTATATGTGCTATCTGTACTATCTGTACTATCTGTGCTATCTGTACTATCTGTGCTATCTGTGCTATCTGTGCTATCTGTGCTATCTGTACTATATGTGCTATCTGTGCTATCTGTGCTATATGTACTATATGTGCTATCTGTACTATCTGTACTATCTGTGCTATCTGTACTATCTGTGCTATATGTGCTATCTGTGCTATCTGTGCTATCTGTACTATATGTGCTATCTGTACTATCTGTGCTATCTGTGCTATCTGTACTATATGTGCTATCTGTACTATCTGTGCTATCTGTACTATCTGTACTATCTGTACTATCTGTGCTATCTGTACTATCTGTACTATCTGTACTATATGTGCTATCTGTGCTATCTGTACTATCTGTGCTATATGTGCTATCTGTGCTATCTGTGCTATCTGTGCTATCTGTACTATATGTGCTATCTGTACTATCTGTGCTATCTGTACTATATGTGCTATCTGTACTATCTGTGCTATCTGTACTATCTGTACTATCTGTGCTATCTGTACTATCTGTACTATCTGTACTATATGTGCTATCTGTGCTATCTGTACTATCTGTACTATCTGTGCTATATGTGCTATCTGTGCTATCTGTGCTATCTGTACTATATGTGCTATCTGTACTATCTGTGCTATCTGTACTATATGTGCTATATGTACTATCTGTGCTATCTGTACTATCTGTGCTATCTGTACTCTCTGTGCTATCTGTGCTATCTGTGCTATCTGTACTATCTGTGCTATCTGTGCTATCTGTACTATATGTGCTATCTGTGCTATCTGTACTATCTGTGCTATCTGTGCTATCTGTACTATATGTGCTATCTGTACTATATGTGCTATCTGTACTATCTGTGCTATCTGTACTATATGTGCTATCTGTGCTATCTGTGCTATATGTGCTATCTGTACTATCTGTGCTATCTGTACTATCTGTACTATCTGTACTATCTGTGCTATCTGTACTATCTGTACTATCTGTACTATCTGTACTATATGTGCTATCTGTACTATATGTGCTATCTGTACTATCTGTACAATATGTGCTATCTGTGCTATCTGTACTATATGTGCTATCTGTGCTATCTGTGCTATATGTACTATATGTGCTATCTGTACTATCTGTACTATCTGTGCTATCTGTACTATCTGTGCTATATGTACTATCTGTGCTATCTGTGCTATCTGTACTATATGTGCTATCTGTACTATCTGTACTATCTGTGCTATCTGTACTATCTGTACTATCTGTGCTATATGTGCTATCTGTGCTATCTGTGCTATCTGTACTATATGTGCTATCTGTACTATCTGTACTATCTGTACTATCTGTGCTATATGTGCTATCTGTGCTATCTGTACTATATGTGCTATCTGTACTATCTGTGCTATCTGTACGATCTGTACTATCTGTACTATCTGTGCTATCTGTACTATCTGTACTATCTGTACTATATGTGCTATCTGTGCTATCTGTACTATCTGTACTATCTGTGCTATATGTGCTATCTGTGCTATCTGTGCTATCTGTGCTATCTGTACTATATGTGCTATCTGTACTATCTGTGCTATCTGTACTATATGTGCTATATGTACTATCTGTGCTATCTGTACTATCTGTGCTATCTGTACTATCTGTGCTATCTGTACTATCTGTGCTATCTGTGCTATCTGTACTATCTGTGCTATCTGTGCTATCTGTACTATCTGTGCTATCTGTGCTATCTGTGCTATCTGTACTATCTGCGCTTTCTGTACTATATGTGCTATCTGTACTATATGTGCTATCTGTACTATCTGTGCTATCTTTACTATCTGTGCTATCTGTGCTATCTGTGCTATCTGTGCTATATGTGCTATCTGTACTTTCTCTGATGTCCTAGTGGATGCTGGGACTCCGTCAGGACCATGGGGATTAGCGGCTTCACAGGAGACAGGGCACAAAAATAAAAGCTTTAGGACTAGGTGGTGTGCACTGGCTCCTCCCCCTATGACCCTCCTCCAAGCCTCAGTTAGGTTTTTGTGCCCGTCCGAGCAGGGTGCAATCTAGGTGGCTCTCCTAAAGAGCTGCTTAGAAAAAGTTATTAGGTTTTTTATTTTCAGTGAGTCCTGCTGGCAACAGGCTCACTGCAACGAGGGACTTAGGGGAGAAGAAGTGAACTCACCTGCGTGCAGGATGGATTGGCTTCTTAGGCTACTGGACACCATTAGCTCCAGAGGGATCGAACACAGGCCCAGCCATGGAGTCCGGTCCCGGAGCCGAGCCGCCGACCCCCTTGCAGATGCCGAAAAGTGAAGAGGTCCAGAAACCGGCGGCAGAAGACTTTTCAGTCTTCATGAGGTAGCGCACAGCACTGCAGCTGTGCGCCATTGTTGTCAGCACACTTCACACCAGCGGTCACTGAGGGTGCAGGCCGCTGGGGGGGGGCGCCCTGGGCAGCAATGATAATACCTTGTTCTAGCTAAAAATACATCACATATAGCCCCTGGGGCTATATGGATGTATTTAACCCCTGCCAGGTCTCACAAACACCGGGAGAAGAGCCCGCCGAAATAGGGGGCGGGGCCTATCTCCTCAGCACACAGCGCCATTTTCCTGCACAGCTCCGCTGCGAGGAAGGCTCCCAGGACTCTCCCCTGCACTGCACTACAGAAACAGGGTAAAAAAACAGAGAGGGGGGGCACTTTTTTGGCGATATTGATATATTAAGCTGCTATAAAGGAAACAACACTTCTGTAGGGTTGTTCCTATATATTTATAGCGCTTGGGTGTGTGCTGGCAAACTCTCCCTCTGTCTCCCCAAAGGGCTAGTGGGGTCCTGTCTTCGATAAGAGCATTCCCTGTGTGTCTGCTGTGTGTCGGTACGTGTGTGTCGACATGTATGAGGACGATGTTGGTGTGGAGGCGGAGCAATTGCCGGTAATGGTGATGTCACCCCCTAGGGAGTCGACACCGGAATGGATGGCTTTGTTTATGGAATTACGTGATAATGTCAGCACGTTACAAAAATCAGTTGACGACATGAGACGGCCGGCAAACCAGTTAGTACCTGTCCAGGCGTCTCAGACACCGTCAGGGGCTGTAAAACGCCCTTTACCTCAGTCGGTCGACACAGACCCAGACACGGACACCGAATCTAGTGTCGACGGTGAAGAAACAAACGTATTTTCCAGTAGGGCCACACGTTATATGATCACGGCAATGAAGGAGGCTTTGCATATCTCTGATACTGCAAGTACCACAAAAAGGGGTATTATGTGGGGTCTGAAAAAACTACCTGTAGTTTTTCCTGAATCAGAGGAATTGAATGAAGTGTGTGATGAAGTGTGGGTTAACCCCGATAGAAAACTGCTAATTTCAAAGAAGTTATTGGCATTATATCCTTTCCCGCCAGAGGTTAGGGCGCGCTGGGAAACACCCCCTAGGGTGGATAAGGCACTCACACGCTTATCAAAACAAGTGGCGTTACTGTCTCCTGAAACGGCCGCCCTCAAGGATCCAGCTGATAGGAGGCTGGAAACTACCCTGAAAAGTATATACACTCATACTGGTGTTATACTGCGACCAGCCATCGCCTCAGCATGGATGTGCAGTGCTGGGGTGGTTTGGTCGGATTCCCTGACTGAAAATATTGATACCCTGGATAGGGACAGTATTTTATTGACTATAGAGCAATTAAAGGATGCTTTTCTTTATATGCGAGATGCTCAGAGGGATATTTGCACTCTGGCATCGAGAGTAAGTGCGATGTCCATATCTGCCAGAAGAAGTTTATGGACGCGACAGTGGTCAGGTGATGCGGATTCCAAACGGCATATGGAAGTATTGCCGTATAAAGGGGAGGAATTATTTGGGGTCGGTCTATCGGATTTGGTGGCCACGGCAACAGCCGGGAAATCCACCTTTTTACCTCAGGTCCCCTCCCAACAGAAAAAGACACCGTCTTTTCAGCCGCAGTCCTTTCGTTCCTATAAGAACAAGCGGGCAAAAGGACAGTCATATCTGCCCCCAGGCAAAGGAAAGGGTAAGAGAGTGCACCAAGCAGCTCCCTCCCAGGAGCAGAAGCCCTCCCCGGCTTCTGCAAAGCCCTCAGCATGACGTTGGGGCTTTACAAGCGGACTCAGGGGCGGTGGGGGGTCGACTCAAGAATTTCAGCGCACAGTGGGCTCACTCACAGGTGGACCCCTGGATCCTGCAGGTAGTATCTCAGGGTTACAGGTTGGAATTCGAGAAGTCTCCCCCTCGCCGGTTCCTAAAGTCTGCTCTGCCAACGTCTCCCTCAGACAGGGCGACGGTATTGGAAGCCATTCACAAGCTGTATTCTCAGCAGGTGATAGTCAAGGTACCCCTCCTACAACAGGGAAAGGGGTATTATTCCACACTATTTGTGGTACCGAAGCCGGACGGCTCGGTAAGACCTATTCTAAATCTGAAATCTTTGAACCTGTACATACAAAAATTCATGTTCAAGATGGAGTCACTAAGAGCAGTGATAGCGAATCTGGAAGAAGGGGACTTTATGGTGTCCCTGGACATCAAGGATGCTTACCTGCATGTCCCAATTTGCCCTTCACATCAAGGGTACCTCAGGTTCGTGGTGCAAAACTGTCATTATCAGTTTCAGACGCTGCCGTTTGGATTGTCCACGGCACCTCGGGTCTTTACCAAGGTAATGGCCGAAATGATGTTTCTTCTGCGAAGAAAAGGCGTATTAATTATCCCTTACTTGGACGATCTCCTGATAAGGGCAAGGTCCAGAGAACAGCTGGAGGACGTAGTAGCACTAACCCAAGTAGTGCTGCAACAGCACGGGTGGATTCTGAATTTTCCAAAATCTCAATTGACCCCGACGACACGTCTGCTGTTCCTGGGAATGATTCTGGACACGGTTCAGAAAAAGGTGTTTCTTCCGGAGGAGAAAGCCAGGGAGTTATCCGAACTTGTCAGGAACCTCCTAAAACCAGGAAAAGTGTCTGTGCATCAATGCACAAGAGTCCTGGGAAAAATGGTGGCTTCTTACGAAGCGATTCCATTCGGCAGATTCCACGCACGAACTTTTCAGTGGGATCTGCTGGACAAATGGTCCGGATCGCATCTGCAGATGCATCAGCGGATAACTTTGTCTCCACGGACAAGGGTGTCTCTTCTGTGGTGGTTGCAGAGTGCTCATCTGTTAGAGGGCCGCAGATTCGGCATACAGGACTGGGTCCTGGTGACCACGGATGCCAGTCTGAGAGGCTGGGGAGCGGTCACACAGGGAAGAAACTTCCAGGGAGTGTGGTCAAGCCTGGAGATGTCTCTTCACATAAATATACTGGAGCTAAGAGCGATTTACAATGCTCTAAGCCTGGCAAAACCCCTGCTTCAGGGTCAGCCGGTGTTGATCCAGTCGGACAACATCACGGCAGTCGCCCACGTAAACAGACAGGGCGGCACAAGAAGCAGGAGGGCAATGGCAGAAGCTGCAAGGATTCTTCGCTGGGCGGAAGATCATGTGATAGCACTGTCAGCAGTGTTCATTCCGGGAGTGGACAACTGGGAAGCGGACTTCCTCAGCAGACACGATCTACACCCGGGAGAGTGGGGACTTCATCCAGAAGTCTTCCACATGATTGTGAACCGTTGGGAAAAACCAAAGGTGGATATGATGGCGTCCCGCCTCAACAAAAAACTGGACAGGTATTGCGCCAGGTCAAGAGACCCTCAGGCAATAGCTGTGGACGCTCTGGTAACACCGTGGGTGTTCCAGTCAGTGTATGTGTTTCCTCCTCTGCCTCTCATACCAAAAGTACTGAGAATTATACGGCAAAGGGGAGTAAGAACGATACTCGTGGCTCCGGATTGGCCAAGAAGAACTTGGTACCCGGAACTTCAGGAGATGCTCACGGAAGATCCGTGGCCTCTACCTCTAAGACGGGACCTGCTTCAGCAGGGACCGTGTCTATTCCAAGACTTACCGCGGCTGCGTTTGACGGCATGGCGGTTGAACGCCGAATTCTAAGGGAAAAAGGCATTCCGGAAGAGGTCATCCCTACCCTGGTAAAAGCCAGGAAGGAGGTGACTGCACAACATTATCACCGCATTTGGAGAAAATATGTTGCGTGGTGTGAGGCCAGGAAGGCCCCGACGGAGGAATTTCAACTGGGTCGATTCCTACATTTCCTGCAAACAGGATTGTCTATGGGCCTCAAATTAGGGTCCATTAAGGTTCAAATTTCGGCCCTGTAGATTTTCTTCCAGAAAGAATTGGCTTCAGTTCCTGAAGTCCAGACTTTTGTAAAAGGAGTACTACATATACAGCCCCCGGTTGTGCCCCCAGTGGCTCCGTGGGATCTTAATGTAGTTTTGGATTTTCTCAAATCCCATTGGTTTGAGCCACTCAAATCGGTGGATTTGAAATATCTTACATGGAAAGTAACCATTCTACTGGCCCTGGCTTCAGCCAGGAGAGTGTCAGAATTGGCGGCTTTATCGTATAAAAGCCCATATCTGATTTTCCATTCGGACAGGGCAGAACTGCGGATGCGTCCTCAGTTTCTGCCTAAGGTGGTTTCAGCGTTTCACCTGAACCAGCCTATTGTGGTGCCTGCGGCTACTAGCAATTTGGAGGATTCCAAGTTGCTGGACGTTGTCAGGGCATTGAAAATATATATATTTCAAGGACGGCTGGAGTCAGAAAATCTGACTCGCTGTTTATACTGTATGCACCCAACAAGCTGGGTGCTCCTGCTTCTAAGCAGACGATTGCTCGTTGGATTTGTAGCACAATTCAACTTGCACATTCTGTGGCAGGCCTGCCACAGCCTAAATCTATCAAGGCCCATTCCACAAGGAAGGTGGGCTCATCTTGGGCGGCTGCCCGAGGGGTCTCGGCATTACAACTCTGCCGAGCAGCTACGTGGTCGGGGGAGAACACGTTTGTAAAATTCTACAAATTTGATACCCTGGCTAAAGAGGACCTGGAGTTCTCTCATTCGGTGCTGCAGAGTCATCCGCACTCTCCCGCCCGTTTGGGAGCTTTGGTATAATCCCCATGGTCCTGACGGAGTCCCAGCATCCACTAGGACGTCAGAGAAAATAAGATTTTACTTACCGATAAATCTATTTCTCGTAGTCCGTAGTGGATGCTGGGCGCCCATCCCAAGTGCGGATTGTCTGCAATACTTGTACATAGTTATTGTTACAAAAAAAACGGGTTGTTATTGTTGTGAGCCGTCTGTTCAGAGGCTCCTACGTTTGTCATACTGTTAACTGGGTTCAGATCACAGGTTGTACGGTGTGATTGGTGTGGCTGGTATGAGTCTTACCCGGGATTCAAAATCCTTCCTTATTGTGTACGCTCATCCGGGCACAGTATCCTAACTGAGGCTTGGAGGAGGGTCATAGGGGGAGGAGCCAGTGCACACCACCTAGTCCTAAAGCTTTTATTTTTGTGCCCTGTCTCCTGCGGAGCCGCTAATCCCCATGGTCCTGACGGAGTCCCAGCATCCACTACGGACTACGAGAAATAGATTTATCGGTAAGTAAAATCTTATTATATGTGCTATCTGTACTATCTGTGCTATCTGTACTATCTGTACTATCTGTACTATCTGTGCTATCTGTCCTATATGTGCTATCTGTACTATCTGTGCTATCTGTCCTATATGTGCTATCTGTGCTATCTGTACTATCTGTGCTATCTGTGCTATCTGTACTATCTGTACTATCTGGGCTCTGGGGGAGTTCAAGGGAAATCGCATAGTCAAAATCGCACATATCAAGGATCTCACCATGTGTACACACCTTTACAAGCCTCATGATACTAATGATTACTGTGCACTCTACAAGTACTGATGGGGTTAGGTTCAAAATTATGACATTCATCCTATCCACATAGTCATAATGTAGACGTTGGCCATGTCAACATTTATTATGTACACAGACTTTAGATCCCCCTTTGTTCCGGTATGTATTTGACCACTATCCGTAACTGCCATCCTAACCCCTACCACTCATCCTCCATCTATTGCCTAAACCTTACTCCCTTCCTCCCTAATTCAACCCATATCACTAACCTCACTCCATTGCCTAACCCTAAGCATACCATCAGTAACCGAACCCTAATGTCGACATTCTGACAATGTCAATATTTCACATGTTGACGTTGAGAAAATGTCAACATGTTGCCTGTTAACATTTTAACAATGTCAATATCATTATCTGACATTGTGGTGTTGACATTATGAATGTTGACATTGTGATGTCGACCTTTTGACTACATGTAGTAATGATGTCTCTCACAAATACCATCATTGTGCTTATATGCGAATGCACTCTAAAATCAAAATGTTATGCAAATTACATTTTCCTCCAAAATGTCCCCTACATGTCATATAAATTAGCCTTGAGATGCCATACATACTCCAGTATTCTGACCTCCATAAGATCTACCATTATGTGTCATTCTAGAGTTGGGGCTAAATTTACTCAGAATTGTGTTTACCTGAGTTTGCATCCTCTGGGGTGTTTAGCCATTTTTTCAAACACGGAAACGTACTAAAGGCAAACATGGGAGTGTTCTATTAAATTAAACTTCTAAACACGGACTTTAACTTTTACTGTATGATCAAATACACCAATAGCCAAACTCGTGAGTCCTTTCCATAAGAAGCAACAGTACACAGGAATTTACCAAGAATCATTTTTGCAAACACACCCAAGAATTAAGCAAACTCAGGCCAAAATACACTTTAGAAATAAAAGTCCCCCTGAGCATGGTGGTCTGAGAAACCTGCACAGATCAGTGTGATCTGTGAATTGCTTCTCTGTATAAAATTTTGAAAGCGTTAAAAAAAAAAACCAGAAGAAAAAGTGTGTGGGGTCCCTCACCAAAACATAACCGTCCCGGGCTCTTTCAACTGGCTATGGTTCAAAAAATACATGGGACAAAATGTGTAGATGTTCCAAGTATTTCATGAACCAGCAATGGACTCTTGGAGCCAGCCCTGGTTCTAAAAACATGGGGAAAGATTGTATAGGGGTCCCCCGTAATTTTAGAACCAGCACCAGCAGTGGTGTTTTAAAAGCGGAAAGGGCCCGCGTCCAGGATCTGTGCGGACCCCTTTCTCTCTGGTGGCAAGTAGACTCTGGAAGAGGAGCAGGACTCAACCAACAACAATGTTAAATAATTAGCACCCAAGTTTATTAATTATGCTTCGCTCCCTGCAACCTATCCCAACATTAAATTAATAGTATTCATAAATAAAAAATAGCTTTAATTGCTCCCACCCAGCCCCATCATCAATTTAATACACAGCCAAGTCACTTTATTATGACCAACTCCTACGTTTGATGATGGCAGTGCGTAGCCCATGAAGTATGTCATGTGTCGTGCACTGGCTTGGTATGTATTTAAGGTGTGTGATAGGCTGTCTGCACAAATATCATTCATTGCTGTCTTAGGTAAATGGGGCTATTTATCCGAGTTGCAAAAAGGGATGATTATCAGCTTTTGGGCCTAAGGTGGCAGTATTTCTGAAACAGCGCAGTTTGTTAACTGTTCACGTGCTGCTATGGTGAAGGTGTATCATGACTGAGCACATGGCACGATTGTGAATAACTGACATGGAAACTGTGGAGCACCGCGTGCCATTGATGTGAGATGTGAACGTTGGCTACAAAGGTGCGCGAGGACCAACTGACATGCTATAGTGAAGCAGCTCACCAAATAAACCTGGCGGTTACCAGTTGTGTGTCTAAAATGACATTTAAGCTCATCTAGCTGTTGTCCATGCTGCGCATGACAGTTACTCTGGCTATTAGCAGGTGGTCATAATAATTTGACTCAACCGTGTAGTATACGCATGTTATAAATACAGTAAGTATACATGTATTTCATCCCTCTCAAACAGCTTGACAATTAATAACATTTACATTTGATGAATAGACCTATCCCCACATTTTAGCTAAATATTAAATTACTACCCCCTAAACCTCCCAAGCCTCAAATTAATAATTCAATCCCATTATCTTGAATTAATAGACCCCACCATTAAGACCCCACTATTTAATAACGTCCAATATTACATTAAATATCCCCACAACATAATAAATAGATCCATCATCAAATGAATAAACTCCACACTCGCCTGAAATTAAATTAATAGCCTTTGCCTATGACCCACAAAACAATAAGGGTGGGATGTACTAACAGCAAAATATTTGTCAAACTGACATATTCGGATGTTTGACCACATTGTCCGTATGTATCAAGCTCCGCTAAGCAAAACTTTATGAAAATTGAAATGGATAGGCAATGCCAGCTATAGATGGCAGTGCCTATGGAAATCTAGTGGTCTTCTTTGCACATAAATTCCCAAGAGGAATCCGATAGGATCCCACCAGTGTCCTCTGCTCTTCACGCATGTGCTGGTCAATGGCCAAACATGCGCAGTTGGACTTCCAGGTCATAAACCCGGCTGACCTCACACCGTAAAGGACAGCTCTTATTATAAGAGAATAGTAAGTAAACATTAAAAATTCTACATTTATACAGTGTTAATAAATGCCATATGCATGTGACGTCCTAAGTGTGCCATTACACTTACCATCTTCTGGACCTTGGACATTGCATGCTGTAATAAGAAAACACTTATTTCTGTCTCCCTTGTAGTCTGCACTCTGCACAAATATTACTTGCTGGTTAGGGAAAGAGAAAGGGCAAAACAGAACATGTAGAGAGAATCAGAGAAAAAAATCTGTTTTATCCATGTGCAGCATACAGTAATATAGCCCAAACAAAGGGAGTGGCAGCACCCGGGAAGCATACCACTGCATATACCAGCCCTACTGCAGAAACCTACTTAGTGAAGAGTAATGGCCATGTTTTCCAAGTATGTCCTTTTGGCCTTGTCTTGTTATGCTCCATACTAATGTACTTACTGTAACCTCCAATGGCAGCCCTTGGTGTAAAGTGTTGTGTCTGGTTCAGGGAGCTGAGTAACTGAAACATGCTCAGAACACAGAAGAATTAATTGGGTTCTATGTTAAGCTCAGTCATGTTCAGGTATATTTGTCTACACTTCAAAGTATAGAGAGAGCATACTGTAGCTTATAAAGGGAGGTAGAAAAGAGTGAAGTACGCAAAGCCAAAGGAGAGAGGGTGGATAGGGGGAGAGAGAGAGAGGGAGGGAGAGAGATAGAGAGAGAGAGAGAGAGAGAGAAAACAAAGGGGGAAATTCCAAGTTGATCGCAGCATGATTTTTGTTAGCAATTGGGCAAAACCATGTGCACTGCAGGAAAGGCAGATATAACATGTGCAGAGAGAGTTAGATTTGGGTGGGGTGTGTTCAATCTGCAATCTAATTTGCAGTGTAAAAATAAAGCAGCCAGTATTTACCCTGCACAGAAACAAAATAACCCACCCAAATCTAACTCTTTCTGCACATGTTTTATCTGCCTCCCCTGCAGTGCACATGGTTTTGCCCAATTGCTAAAAAAAAATCCTGCTGCGTTCAACTTGAAATTACCCCCAAAGACTGTAAAAATGCAAAACAAATACAGGCTTTTAGATAAGGATAGTGTTGTTAACCATTAAATTTAATTTTGTTTTGTTGTTCATTAGATTTTCGGCATGAATGAGATAGTGAGATCTGCATGAAAACTTGAATGAGTAAATTAGACAATATTGGGAGACAGTCACAATAATTATAACCCTCAAAAATTCTGGTTCATAGGGGAGATAATAATAATAATAATAATAATTTAAAAAATAATTTTATTTATATAGCACTCTTTCTCCAATAGGTCTCAAGGCGCTTAACAGATACATAGCATAATATAGTACAGAAAATAATGAAGTATAAAACAGCTTTTCATAAAATACAGAAGCATGGAGATACTAAAGGGACAGTTATGGGAATGCTTGAGTAAAAAGGAAAGTCTTGAGTCTACTTTTGAAGGATTCTATAGTTGGGGCCTCTCGCACTGTGCGAGGAAGTGAGTTCCATAGAGTCGGAGCCGCATGACTAAAAGCTCGACCCCCAGATGAATTATGGGACATTCTAGGTACTGCTAAAAGTCCTTCATCTACAGATCGCAGTAATCGAGTGGGGCAGTATGGGGTTAGTAGCTGCTTCAGGTACCTTGGGCTCTGGTCATGTAGTGCTTTGAAACTCAGTAAGCCAATCTTGAAGATGATTCACCATCTTACAGGCAACCAGTGAAGGGAGCAGAGTATGGGTGTTATGTGGCTAGAACGGGGCTGGTCGGTTAACAGCCTGGCAGCTGTGTTTTGCACCAGCTGTAAGCGGTGCAATTCTTTTGCTGGGAGACCAAGGTAGTGGGCATTACAGTAGTCTAATTGAGATTATACAAATGCATGGATGACTTTTGGCAGATCATCTGAGGGAATTAAGTGCTTGATTCTGGCTATGTTCCTCAGGTGAAAGAATGAGGATTTGATTGTGGCTGATATCTGATGTTTAAGTGTCAAGCCACCATCCAGGACAACGCAAAGATTCTGCACACGATCAGTGGTTTGTAATTCTGAATCCCCGAGTGTAAGTCCAGTTGGTTGGTTATGCTGCAGTCTTGTCCTTTGATGTTGCGGTCCTATCATAAGGACCTCTGTTTTATCCGGGTTCAGTCGCAGCCAACTGGCACTCATCCACTCCTGGAGTTCAGCTAGACAGCCATTTAGGGTTGCTATTGGGTTATCAGTGCCCGGAGTATAGGACAAGTACAGTTGTGTATCATCTGCATAGCAGTGGTAGACTAGCCCATGGTGCCTGATTATTTCACCCAGCGGGAGCATGTATACTGCAAAAAGCATGGGGGATAGTATAGAACCTTGTGGGACACCACATAGCAATGGCACTGGTGGTGATGAGTATAATCCAGACGATACTCTCTGTGACCAGCTTGTGAGAAATTATTTGAACTAGCTTAGGACTGTGCCATCCAGTCCACAAAAATGTATCAGTCACTCAATCAGAAGCCCATGGTCCATGGTATCAAATGCTGCAGAGAGATCCAGAAGGATTAATATTGAACAGTCACCTCTGTCTCTTGCCATCAGAAGATCATTTAACACACACACCAGGGCTGTTCTGTGCTATGTCTTCTCCTGAATCCTGATTGGAATTGATAATAGATATCATGGGTTGTCAGGCGGTTTCCAGTTGATTTGCAACCACTTTCTCAATAACCTTTCCTAGAAAAGGAAGGTTTGATACCGGTCTATAGTTGGTCATGCAGTCGGGATCTAAATTAGGTTTTTTAAGAAGAGGTCTAACAAATGCTTCCTTTAGGGGTCCAGGAAATACTGTATGCCTGTCTGCAAAGAGCATTGAACAATTTTTGCAAAGGCCGGACCAGTTATATCCATACAACCTATTAGAAGCTTGGTTGAGGCAGGGTCCAGATCACAGGTGGTGGGACGCAAAATCAGAGCAATTTCAGCAATGTCCTTTACATCCACTGGGTTAAAGCTGGTCCATGATAAGCCTATAGACTAGTGTTTTTAGGGGGTCATTCCGACCCGATCGCTCGCTGCAGTTTATTGCAGCGCATCATTTGGGTCGGAATTGCGCATGTGCTGGTGCTGCAGTGTGCCGGCGCATGCCAGACGGCCGAAGGCTGTCATTCAGTAGTGATTGCCTCTGCCTGATTGACAGGCAGAGGCAGTCGCAGGGTGGGAGGGGGCTGGACGGCCGCGCAGTTCGGCCAACGGAGGAGTGGCCGCACATTTGGGGGGGGGGGCGGCCACGGTGGCTGCGTGACATTTCAAGCAGCCACTACGGCCAGTGGCAGCGACGATCAACTCCCGGCCAGCCGCAGGAGCTACGCTGCCCGGGAGTTACTCCACAAATACAAAAGCATCGCCGCTGTGCGATGCTTTGTATTTGTGAGGGGGGGGGGGGGGGCAGACTGACATGCGGGGTGGACTAGCCCTGTGCTGGGCATCCCCCCGCATGTCAGGGAAGATGATCGTAGCTGTGCTAAATTTAGCACAGCTACGATCAACTCTGAATGACCCCCTTAATACACATTTAACTTAACAAGTTGTTATTTTAGAATGTACAAAATTACAGCAGTTATGAATAAAAACAAATAACTTTATGTACTGTAAACATCTGTTCAATTCAATAAACCTTAAACTCTTAGCTTACTGAAGCAATAACCATAGGACGAGGCGATCCTTCTTTCAAATGTTTCCTCTCCTGTGTTTTTATATAAAATTATTTGTTATTTATTTATTTTTTATTATTATTTTATATTTTAAATAGAATAAATTGGCGGTAATCTTTATCAATCTAGGATGCTCTTTTTAATTTCTTGTCAGGTGATCAATATCTCAAAATTAAAAGCACAATTATATTTGTGTAAATATTGGGGGCAGTACTTTAGAAAGCAAATATTAACCTTTAACAATCATCAAATATTTAAAAAATATATATAATAAAAAATATGCAAAAGTAGCATAGGGAGTACCAGGAGTACAAAGGTTTCAAAGTCACTCCATGCTCATCAGTAGAATGTACAGTACCTATACCCATTCATAGATGTATGAAAATATCTTCATTTCACTTTTTTCCCTAATTTTTATTTAAACAAATAAAAATATGTATTTCAGACATTGTGCCACTTATCGGAAACTACTGTGCTTCCTATTCATGAGTCAAAAAGAAACAAATTTTATTTTCTCAACTGCTAATTCTTCTGAAAAAAAAATAATAATCCAATGGTATAATTTGTATAGTAATAGAACAAAAGAAATACTGATACTGATTGAAGTTAGACTATTATTAACCCAGAAGTGTCAAAATAGTCTTTAGCATAGGGATGAGATTGATTTAGCATCTCAGGGGTTAAAAGCACTGTTTAAAGTACTTAATCAAATATTTACTGACTTTAGTTCAAGGCAAGATTAGCGATTTCTTGATCAATGATCAGTGATGACCTGACTCTAATATTAGCTAAATCCCCTTCCAAGTCACTTGAATACATCATTATGTAGCAATGTTTTATCTGGATCAATGTTAACTTTTCTTGGGTCTATTTTAAAGCCATTGTTCCAAAAGACAAGGAAATACATTACAAACACTTATTTTCTGTCTCAGGTGGTATGCAACACGGTGTGACTACATGGCTGGCAAAGCTGTTCATTCGTGATCAGTAACATTAAGACTATATTTCCTTAACCGCAACAAATATTTTTATGTTATTTATAGTACAGGATGGGTTTACCTTGTGTTGACTGCTGCTTACATGAATGAAGATACCAGTTTCGCTTCTTTGTTGATTAACAGGTGGGAGTATGTAGCGCTCAGTATATGTGTGGTGTGAACAAAGCAGTATCTAATGGTATAACTTGCATCTTAATAAGTAAGGAGTGTTGTTTCTGATGCTAATAACACACTTTGGGCGGTGTTTAATTCTCTTCACCATCTTCCACACCCGTTCTGTTTCTGCTGACTGGCGTGGTATAATCATCTTAGCTTGCTTCCCTGGGGTAGCGAGGGCGCCAAACCCTTTACGTGGATAAAACTGATTACTATGGGCACGATATACACAATAATGGGTGATCTATGATTTGAATACCGCTCTTTATTTTAAGGTTGTAGTTATGTTGTACACAGATGCAATTGTATACAGTTATAGTGATAGCAAGAATAATGCACAGCACATACAGTAGTGAATATCAGACATAGCAGAGATACTTTACAGTTTATGGCTACAGATAAATTTCCTTTTTTGTCTACACACAACAGTGGTGAATTCAGTGTCAATTGACAGTCTGTTTAATGGTAGTCTATATGGCAGAGTTGTTGATATGCAGTGGGGTCTTGTGCTGTAGGACCGGCTTCCCGAGCACCCCAGGTGCAAAAACTTACCCTTTCTTGTGGGTGGACGTTCGTGTCCTTTTGTGCAGAATCGGTGTGCATCGCAAGATCTCACTTGCCCTGTAATCTGCAACTTATTGCCCAGCCACTCGATTTGCCAGCCGACGAGGAGACTTAGGTGGTTGGTAGAAATCGCAGGTTGTGGTAGTTGATGATGATGTCTTAATGCGCTCCAAAGCATTTCTGTCTATATTAGGCCTTCCTCAGGGAGTGGTGTGAGCATGTGGGTCAGCATGGGAGGAGTTAAGAGGCAATCTTGGACCAGTTGTGCTCTCATTGGCTGTGCTGGTTGTCTGTTATGATTGCTTGTGCTGCGGATGCCTCATTGGCTGTGCTGGTTGTCTGTTAAGATTGCCGCTTGATGCAATTGGTTGAGCTTCGGATGCTCTCATTGGCTGTGCTGGTTGTCTGTTATAATTGCTGCTTGATACAATTGGTTATTTCTTGGTGAAGAATGTGAGTTTGTTTACATACAGTTTGTTCTGTATGTTTCTGTTATATTTATATTGCATATTTGCTTAATTGGATTATTAATGCATATTATGTGTGACTTCTAGGTCTATGTGAGGCAAAAACATACAGTATGTATTGAGGGGGTGATGTTTTGTGTTGGGCTT
The DNA here is from genome assembly GCF_028390025.1 of Pseudophryne corroboree. Taxonomy (NCBI): domain Eukaryota; kingdom Metazoa; phylum Chordata; class Amphibia; order Anura; family Myobatrachidae; genus Pseudophryne; species Pseudophryne corroboree. The sequence continues at coordinate 425,408,467 of NC_086447.1, read as the reverse complement.
CCTTGCTGTTTTTATTTAACCTGGGGGAGAAGCACTAAGCAGTAAAAAAAGTGGAGAAGTGAGCCAGTGGAGAAGTTGCCCATGGCAACCAATTAACCGCTCTATATAATTTTATAGTATGCAAATGATAACTGTTACTTCAATTTTAATTGGTTGCCATAGGCATCTTCTCCGCTGGTTATCTTCTCCACTCTTTTCACTGCTAAGTACATCTCCCCCTTGGTGTGTTAAGCTGGGGAGTTCCTGGCTACTTGATGGGGATAGTTCTGTCTAATTACATATGATTGATCTGATTTTATTATAAATGTTAAGGTCTTTTAGGGCAAAATTGTCTAGTAAATACATGTGTCATAATTCTTCTTTGTTAATTTGGTATGTGTAATTTCCTCCTCTCTAGTTGGTTTTTACTTCTTTGAGTCCTGTGAATTTTAATAGTGTTGGGTTGCAGTTGTGGTGCTCTTTGAAGTGATTCGACAGGTGGTGTTCGGCTGAGCCATTTCTAATTATTTCTTATGTGTTCATTTATTCTTGTTTTAAAGGGTCTGATGGTGCATCCTACACATTTCAGAAGATAGATCATGCCTTTTGTGTTACAGGAAATTTGTTCTGTGATGTTTAACATTTTGTTATATGATTTGGATGTGATATTTTATACTGTGAGATTTTTTTCTATGGTTGAACAGTTTCTTCTAAGTCTTTTAAACTGTCCGGATGAGACATTGTTAAGCCGATTGAAACGATGTCCGCTGGTAGCTAAAAAGAAACTTTTAACATCTACTTTCTTGTGAAAAGTATTTGTGTGTATTTGCCCTTTCTTGATGGAGATGTTAAGGTCTAAGACCTCAACCTTTTCTTTACTGTAGTGCATGGTGAATTTGAGATTGAAGGGGTTATCGTCAAGTTTGATTATTAATGTTGTTAGGGAATCTAGATCACCCTTCCAGATGAAACACAAGTCATCTATGTATCTGGTCCATAGGTCCTCCCAAAAACTCATAAAGAGTATTGGGAAACGTAGCACAAATTTCATCCCTAGAGCTGTGCCAGTTGTCTGCAGATAGAATGTGTCTAGGAAACCAGACACATTCAGGATAAATCGGTTGCTTTGAGTGATAAATTCCATTTGTATGTCTGTCATGCTAGGGTCTTTATTCAGGTTGTATGTGATGCTGTTAATTCTTTGCTCATGGTCAATGACTGTATATAGTGAAGTGACATCACTGATGTCTTGTAGTTTATTCAATATTTCTGTGGTGTCTTTGATATATGCGGGTTGTATTTTTACATATGGTTATTTCATCTCGGAAATCAACTCACTCACCGCCAATCTATCCCAGTATATAGACCACTTCGGTCTATATACTGGGATAGATTGGTGGTGAGTGAGTTGATTTCCGAGATGATAGGTCTCCCAGGTGGGTGATCTTTGTTTTTATTAATTTTTGGTAGGTAGTAGAAGAACGGGATTACTTGGTGTTGATTGTTCAGGAATGTGTGTTCTTGTGTGCTTAGGATGACTTTGTTCAGTCCCTCTTTAATCAGTGTCTGTAGTTGTCTTTGGTAGTCTGGGTTTGGTTCTTTTTTGAGTTTTGTATATGTGGTCTCATCTTAAAGGATATTTGTAGCTTCTGTTATGTAGTCAGTTTTATTGAGTATGACTAATCCTCACCCTTTGTCTGCTGGTTTTATTATTTTGTGTTTGTTGTCTTTTATCTTTGGTTAGATTGCTGTGTTTCTATTGAGGTTTGGTGTTTTTTTTTTTTTTTTGGACATGTCACATTCAACTAGGCTGGTAAAGGTTTGGATATGGTTCCCTGTTATTTACAGTATATTATTAACCACATTTTAAAGAGTACCAACATTTATGCAGTGTTGTACCAATAGGATGAACAGGCTTTGCAAACAAGTGCAATGAAGAAAAAAAAAAAGAAACATGACTATGCTTCTGCTAGTTTATTATTTACCTAAATATATATAAAGGTTACACTGAAAATGTATTATTGTTCTGGACAGGACCTGTGATTGGATTTATGAAATGTCAAAATTATTTAAATTATAATATTTTTAATTAAGCCTGAACTAATTGTTCTGGATCTCAACATGTACTATATGGGTAATTCTCTGTGCCTACTCTATGTCTGTGTAAGAAGCACCAGGACAGTGACAATGCCAATCATTCACATTGAAATACAGTATGGTGCAACATGTAACAATTTCTTCAGCTTGAAATTTGTCTTCTGTGGTTGTACCCATATTAAATAAAATGTTGTTTTTTTTAAATACAAGACTAATTATCTCTAGGGGGGTTGGGTAATAGGGTGTGAGAATCAGAAAGAGAGATTTTGTGAGAGTTCTCCTGTTTTTTTAAAGTGCAGTCATTAACCAGATTGATTTTGCCATGTAAATGATTGGCACTTAAAAAAAAAAAACACAGGAAAACTCTCAGAAATCTCTCCCTTTCTGATAGTCAAACCCTATTACATTCTCCCCATAGAGTTAAGGGAGGTACTCACATAGCGATAGATTTTAAGCATGATCGCTCTGTGTGCACCCCCTACAGTGATAGCGATGGTGCTAGATTGGCCTGCCATGCAGGCCAATCTAGCAGGTCGCTCATTTCACCCAGCGGGTGAAATGAGCGGCCCCCCCATCTCCCCCCGCATGCTCAGCACACATCGCGCTGTTCTGATCGGTGGGAGAGATGTGTGCTGAGTGGTTTGCTCAGCACACATCTCTCCCACATCGGCCCGTGAATACGGGCCTTTAGTCCTAAATTAACGCTCAGGCACAATATATCACTTTATCATATTCCATCCATATCTTAGATGTGCATTGTGATAAATATGCCCCTTTGTGTTTCATTGGTGATCAAACATGAAAAAAAGGATGTATTGCAGAGAAACACGGGTGAACATTCTGTAAGTATACACTAACTTAAAGTGTGGTTTTGATTTTATTTTTTTCCTGTTTTTTTTTTTGTTGCTTCCTAATTCCCAAAAAACAAAAAAAAAGCAACTCAAATACTGCATATGTCTTATATTAACTACAGAGCAAGCACACCATATTAAAATAAAATCGTGAATCAAATATATAGATGACAATATACACTAAGTAATAGAAAGCAATAATAGCACGGCAGCTCAACATATATTAAATATATTGTCAGTGCAAGCAATCATCATCTGGCACCATAAATCATTACTAGCAGTGAAAAACAAAGATTCAAAAGACAGCACAGACTATTTATCTGTCATTTTAGTGACAAGATGTTCAAGGTAGAGGTGAAAAGAATAACAGTGACATTTGCTGCAGTAATCTAAAGCCCAGTGTAAGGTGCTAATGTCCTCTTGAAGGTAAATATAAAGACATCATAAACCATTAGCAGCAAAACATGAAGAACCCCCCCCCCCCCCCTCACACAGACACATTTAAATGCAAAGTGCAAACATATTTCTCTTAAGTAAAGAGTGCAAATTATTATTTTAAGGTATTACCATTCAGCCACCAGGTACATGCTGTTTTTCTACTTCAGTCGAGTGGGAGTTTTATGTTTAGAAGTCAAGGTTTTTTTTTTTATTTCATATGTTCAGTGACTCACACATTACAACAATATTAATTTCTGCTCACTTGACATGTACCAGTTTATATGGCTGTATCTGGAGACTTGATGGTAGATATAAGTTAGACCCAGTGGCACAGACAGCTGTGTCGGGCCCAGGTACTGACTAGGTGTGGCCAATGCAGGGAGGTGTAGCCAGCCCATTCCTTAGGAAATATTTAAAAAAAAAAATCCTGTGTGACTGCAAAGTAGGTGCACACTGCACAGGGGAGGGTGGTGTTCACTGGGAGAGGAGCAGGGGGCGGTGGGGTCGCTCAACCCCTCACACATCATGTGGGGAGAGAGAGGATACTGTCTATGCAGCTGCCTCTCTCCCCAACACAGAACACAGCAGCATGTGTGCTGGGCTGGGGAGAGAGGCTGCTTCTGCTGCTGCAGTGTCCACTCTCTCCCTGCAGCCGCTGTCTACAATGGGGAAGGGTGGGGGGCAACGGAACCAGGGCAGTATATTTTATAGAATGCACTGACTGGTATTTTGATACCATTTTCAGCAAAACAAGATGAACCCCCCACTCCATCCTCACTCACACGGACACATTTAAATACAAAGTGCAAACATACTTATCTTAAGTGAAGAGTGCAAAATATTATTTTAATATATAATCATTCAGCCACCAGATACATGCTGTTTTCGCTTCAGTTGAGTGGGAGTTTTAAACATAGAAAAATATATAATTTGACGACAGATAAGAACCACTTGGCCCATCTAATTTACCCATTGTTTTATCCGTTAAGTAATCTCTAGCCTTTTTGATCCTTACTTCTTTGTAAGGATATTCGTATGCCTGTCCAAGCATGTTTAAATTGCTCTATGTCTAAGCCTCTACAACCTCTGCTGGGAGGCTATTCCACTAATCCACTACCCTTTCTGTGAAATAATTTTTCCTTAAATTTCCCCTGAATCTACCTCCCTCCAATATCAGAGCATGTCCTCGCATTCTAATACTGTACTTCTCTTCCTTTGAAGTATGTTTCCCTCCTATACTTTGTTAAAACCCTTGGTATACTGTATTTGACATTTTCTATAATATCCTCCCTTTTCCTTCTCTGCTCCAAACTATACTTATTCTGATATTTTAGTCTTTCCAGGTAAGTTTTGTGATGTAGGCCATGCACCATTTTAGTTGCCATTTTTTGTATGCTCTCTAATGTATTTATATCCTTCTGGAGATATGGTCTCCAGAACTGAACACAGTATTCCAGATGAGGCAATACTAATAACCTACACAGTGACATTATTACTTATTTTCATCTGCTACTGATTCCTTTCCCTATGCAACAAAGCATCTGACTTTCCTTTCTCATTGCTTTGTTACATTGCTTTCCTGCCTTTAAGTCACTTGAAATAGTGACTCCTAAATCTTTTTCCTCCCTATTAGTTTCCATTATAGTACTCTTGATACTATATTTAGCATTTGGGTTTTTGAGACCCAGGTGCATGATTTTAGCATTTTTTGACATTAAACTGCAGTTGCCATGTTCTTGACCATTTATTGTGTCTACCTAGATCAACAACCATTTGTTTTACCCCTTCCAGTGCGTCTACCCTGTTGCATATCTTTGTGTCATCTGCAAACAGGCATACTTTTCCTTCAGTACCATTTGCAATGTCACCAACAAAGATATTAAAGAGCACTGGTCCAAGTACAGATCCCTGGGGTACTCCACTGGTAACATTTCCCTCCATAGAACACACTCCATTTACCACAGCTGTCTGTTTCCTATCCTGCAACCAGGTTCTTATCCATTTAACTGTGATATAATCCAATCCTATGCTTTCAAGTTTATTTAGCAGTCTACGATGTGGGACAGGGTCAAAAGCCTTACTAAAGCCTAGATATGCTACATCTATGGCCCCCTTGATCTATTAGTCAATAAGATTTGTTCGGCATGATCTCCACCCACTAAATACATGCTGTTTGGGAACCTATAAGTTGTTTGATTTAAGATATTCCAATATTTATCTCTTTTAGTATCCTTAGATGTATCCCATCTGGCCCCATTGATTTATCTACTTTCAGCTTAGAGAGTTCTGTTAGGACCTTCTCTGTAAATGTACTTTCAGCTACCTTGTTTTTATGAATGTCCCTGCAACGTAACTGTGGCCCATTCCCTTCACCTTCTTCACCGTCTGTAGTGAATACTGTCTTATGTCTTATTATTCCTCCATTTGATTTTCTCCTTTCACTTATATACTTCAAAAAAGTTTTGCCCCCTTTATCTGCCGACTGGGCCATTTTCTCCTCAGCTTCTGCCTCTGCACACCTGATCACCTTATTAGCCAACTTCCATCTGGCAAGATTTCACAGTAGTTGATACATCTTTTGTGAACCACAGTAGCTTCCATTTACTGGTGATTTTCCTAACTCTGTTGACACAAAGGTCTGTTGCCTTTAGTAATGCACTTTTTCGTTTTTCCCCACTTCTCATGCACTCCTTTCAAGTTCCTCCAATTCACCATTAAATTGCTTAAACTCTCTTCATTTTTGCAAACTCAGCCTTCCTAGAATCCCACACTTTTGTTTTTGTGTGACAGGAGTTGGACCCTGTCTTTTTCTAAACCATATTGCTTGATTATTACTGGATCCTAGGTTTTCACCCATATATACAGTATCATGTCACCACATGTATGTATTTAATCAAATATTAGGTCTTTTTGAGTGGGCTTCCTCAAAAATTGCTTGAGAAATGATCCCTGTAAGGAATTTAGAAATTTGCCACTTGTAGTTGAACTTGCAAAAGTCCCCTCCCAATTACATCATGTAGATTAAAGTCTCCCATGATTATGACCTTTCCCTTTAAAGCTATTTTAGTGATATCCAACAATAGATTCCAGTCCAAATCCTGCCCCTGGCCTTGTGGTCTTTAGATCACCTCAGTGCAAATAGTGTTCTTCTCCCCTGTTTCTATGTTCACCCAAAGCGCCTCAATTTTTTCTTCAGATTTTGTATAAAAGTAGCATTTATGCTTTTTTGTATGTACATTGCTACCCCTACTTCAATTCCTCATATTCTGTCCTTCCTAAATACATTTTATCATGGTATAGCTATGTCCCAGTCATGATTTTCATTGCACCATGACTCTTTAATAGCCGCAATATCTAGATCATCCCTTGTCAGTTACCTCTGGAATTGTGTCTCCTAACCACCTAACCATTTGTACACAGAGCTTTAATAATTTTGTGTTTTTTTTTAGTTTAGCTATGCAGTACAATCCTATTTAGTTTGCATTGGATGGGAGTTATCTTTGTTCAGTTTACCCATTGATGAGAAGGAGTGATGAGGAGTCATTTAGAAGTCAAGGTTTTTATTTATTTCATATGTTTACTTGACATGTACTGTACAAGTTTATTTGGCTGAGACTTGATAGTAGCTGTAAGCTTTAACTAGACCTAAGTGCTATACAGAGTAAACTGTACTTTAAGTCTATATTCTGACATAAAATACAACATAATATCAGAATTCTTTAAGTATATTTTATAGAATATACTCCTCATCTGATTGGTATTTCGATACAATGAAATGGTTTTTTATAGATTCACTTATACCAATCCCCATTGCCACAGCTCATGTCATCTTATGTTCTGGGGAAACAAAGAGAGAAAAAGAGTGATAAAGAAAGAGATGAAGAGAAAATCCAAAAAGAGAGACAAAAATAGAGAGCAAGAGTAATTGATAAAAGATAGAATATGAGAAGGGGAAAATGAGACAGGAAGGAAGGAACAGAAGGGGTAATTCAGATCTGATCATAGATGTGCTAAATTTAGCACATCTATGATTAGTTACTCTGATATGCCCAGAGTCCGCCCCGCATGTCAGGCCCTATCCCCCCGCAAGGGTGCAAAAGCGCTTTTGTACCTGCTGAGTTGCTCATTGCCTGCGCAGCATAGCTACGCTGACAGGCAGCTATCTACTACGTCCTGGGTCCCGCCTGCATTGTCCAGACCGCACTCCACCAATGGCGTTCTAATGCTGTTGGCATGCCCCCTCCCGTCCCATGACCGCATTTGCCTGTCAATCAGGCAAAGGCAATTGCAGCCCCGAGATGCTGTTAGCATCTCACTGGGTCCCGGGGTGCGCACGCACAGTGTGCACTCCACAAAGGGCTTCGCTGCAGCGATCCAGTCTGAATTACCCCCAGAGAGAAAATGTGAATGAAAATTAGAGAGTAAGGAGAAAGAGGAAGAAGAAAATAAAAGTATACACTGAAAAAAACGATCTGTCAAGGGCCAGTTTTGTTTATATTTAAATTTCATAGTGTCAATTTATTTGTAATGTTACTTTCATGCATTATTGAAAATTACTAGTATTTGTAATTTTGTATGTCTTATTTTGCTGTGTTTAGTGACAATAAATGTGCAATTAATCATCTGTCGCATGGAGTAGGCAAGGATCGAGACTAAAAATAAAAAAATAAAACATTGAACCATTAATTTCTGATTAATGGAATTTTGTCAGCTTCTTAATCTTTTGGTTGTAATTAGCACTCATGACATGTTACAAGCACACTTCTTTCCTTACAATGAATTAACTTAGACTTGCAGCCAGAGAAAGACCATATGGAGTTTTAATAACAAAGCTTAATATGTTTCTACAGTACTTGTTTCTGCCTGTCTTGGGAGATTAACACAAATGGAGGAAAGTTCACAGTTCATTGTTCAGTTGGTGTTTAAATTAAAACACATTTGTCAGAAATACCTAAATATATTGAGAATTAAGAGTATTCATTAGCTTCTTAACTAAACAAAATGATGTCAAGGTTACATTAAATTACTAAAGGACCCATTAATCAAACTCCATATTTAATATGCAGTTGTTACTCGAATATTTTGAAAACATTAAAAATGTTATATGCTTAAATATCACACAAATGTATTTAGATAAGGGGACAGAACATGCAAGAAAGCTCTGTCTCTGATGTGTACCCATCAAACTCACACAAAAATAAAAGCCTTCACTCATGGGGGACACTTCTCACTGCATTGCCTTAGTGTGCAAATGGAGCAAGCAGCCTGAAGGACCCTACAGACTCGGCGACCCGCCGCCGATCTGCCCAACCACCAATACGGCAGACGGTCGACCTGGAGGCAGGGGGGAGGTGACGGGGGAGCCATTTTCTTCACTCCCCCCGTCTCCCGGCTCCATAGCAATGCATGCTAATATGGACAATATTGTTCATATTGGCCTGCATGTTTAAACGAGCCGGCACCAGCGATGAACGAGTGCGGGCCGCGCATCGTTCATCGCTGGTGCCTACACACCCAAAGATATGAACAGTATCTCATTCATTAATGAACGAGCTCGTTCATATCTTTCATTGGTATCGACCAGTGTGTAGGGCTCTTGAGTCAGATAGGACACTGGCTGCATGCAGAAAGAAAATAAATGTTTGTGATAGAAACTACATAAATTAAATGCTTGCCTGTACCCAGGAATCAATGATTAGTGAATTATTTCTGTAACCAGTCAGCTGAGTTTTGTGGACAACTAAGCTGCTCCCGACCGGTACCTCAGCTGACCACACAGATCAGCTGATCCAGTTACAGAACAAACAGATCACTGATCACTGGGTGCAGGCAAGCTGTTTTTTTCTATTACAAATATTTTTCTTCTTTCTGCAAGTAGCTAGGTGCCCCAATGTGTTGTGTGAGGGATGGGTTATCTGCTGTACAGATCTCAGTGCACCTTACTCATCACTCACTGTCAATGACATTAGCCTGTTCTCTGCACTGCAGAGAAAGAGAATAGGGAGGGATTTCCAAATATCCCTCTCTCCCATGTAAAGAGTAGAAAGAAGCCTCGATGCTAATGCCATCTGAAGATGGTGTTAGTTTAGTGAGGCTCCCTCCGGTATTTTTTTACAATTACACAATAGTAAATCTGACCTTATTGCATTTCCCATTACAGTTATGAGAATTGTAAGCAAAATTCTAATCAAAAGTGAATTTAAGGGCATGGAGGAGATTTTTTTAGATATCCTTCAAAAGCCCTTGGATACATTTAAGTGATTCTAAAATATTGTGAGAAGGGTGTGAAAACATCCGTTTCCAGATTATTTTAGTTTAAAAAAAATATTGATCAATATACCCCAAAAAAGTTTTAAACGTAAAAAGTATGTTCCTGACTATAGAATAGGATCATTCACCAGGATTTGAGCATGCTGTCCCTTGATCGCTTTCTGGTAGGCAGACAGTGAACTTTTCATGTTCTTATTGATAAAAAAGATAATACACAAGGATCTGTATCTTTTTTCATCATCTCTCTCACACATATTTGACTTTGGAAACCATTTCTGTTTCTGACAGTAAAATGCTGTCAAATCAATTCCAGCTAAGATATGGAAGAGAATTAGGGATAAGATCTGTTACATGTTTGAAGATCCCACAAACATTATTTAAAGCAAGTGTAATAAGATGGGGGTGAGAGACAGAAGAGTATGAAGAAAGGATACACAGTGTTGTTACCCATGATTAAGGATTATTTTTTTTCATATTCCAAACAAATACATTGATATAAACTAATATTTGTTGTTGGCACTGTGCCAAAATGACCATGTGTTTAGACACAATGGAATCTTTGTCAAAGACTCCATCAGATCATATACACATTGGCAGGATAGAGACACAAATCAGCCACACAATTTGACACAATGGGTCCTTTGTCAAAGACGTCAACAGATCAAAAGCATATTCACAGCAGCGTAATCTGTCCCCTACAGTTGACATGGACAATGATGAGACAATAATGGGGAATTAAACATATATCTGCTATTTGAGAGCCAGACTTACAATGTCTTTACTTTGTGAATAATGTTACATGCATTTTTGAAATGGGTCATTGTGATACAGTTGTTTTGTTAACAATCAAAATAGTGATAAGCAGTAAATACAGAATCCTGAATACAGGCACTTTAGGGTCAACAAGTGTGAAATGCTACTTAAATCAATGTATGTGTAGCCCTGTAGATCCCACCGGACTATTGATAATAATAAATCAAAAGTTTATTGTAATAATATGTGATGTTAATGTATGGTACAATACTACAGGTACATGGTGCCAGGGTGATGAATAGCAGTATAGGGGAGTGAGGCCCGCGCGCTAGCTGGAGGAGAAGGTTCTGGAGCGACTCGAGCGGCATAAATAAATAAAAAAAAAGAGACCGTTGGAGGCCGGGGGCAGAGAGAGCCAGCGCGAGTGAGAGACGGGAAAAGAAAGCGGTGTGCAGCCGGAGGATAAGCACGGGGATGGTGTGCGTCTAAGAGGCGGTGACGGACACGAGGAGGACGGATCTGGTGGATGAGAGGGGACGGACCGCGCTGGTGAGCGGGAGAGCTGGACGAGCTGACCGGAGCCAAAGGGGGACGGGAGCCCGCAGACACAGTGGATCGGAAAGGAGGTGCCGGGGACCGCAGCCGCAGAGACCACTAGGCTACCACAGGCTCATCCGGAGCAGGTAACCCTGACCCCGTCAGCCCGCACTGGGAAGCAGAGAGGAGCGGAACGGTGACGCACTCACCGGTTTTCCTCCAGGCGCCTGTGGCCGGAGAGCAGGGAGATGCGGCGCCGCTGACGAGCTTGAGACGAGAGTTGGTCCCCTATGTTGCGCAGCTCCGGAGTGGAAATCTAGGTCCTGTTTCACTGAACCGCCCCAAAACGCAGGGTAACACCAGGAAGGTTGGAAGGTAGGCACTGAGCAGAGGAAGAAGAGTGCTAGTATTACACAGCTCAGCCCACAACATTTAAGGAGTGACAGGGGGGAGTGACTACAAAGGACTGCCTCTCACCAGTGAGCCTGGGGAGGGGTTCATTAACAGCTGCTGCTGGATAGCCTAAGTGTTGCTAGCAGTACAACATTCAATTGCCATCTTCTAGTTGCATCCTAATTGGATAGGGTCCCTGGATCTAGTCGAGAAGCACCCAAAGCAGATAGACTGTAATAAATAACTCTGACAATGGAGCTGAATTGACAAAATCTAGTCATTGCTACTAGGTTAAAAAAAAAATATATATAGTTACAGTTACCTGGGGTCATTTAACCTACTATAAACTGTATAACTACCAGGAGTAAGCTTACAAACTCTCCCGGTATTGAGTACTGGTGGCACGCTGTCATTTACATAGTCACTTTAGGGTCATTAACCTATTGGTGAACTAATGACCGAGACTAACCTCTGATTAGATAAGGAAACTGCAAACCTAACTAAATATCCAGCTTGTCCCCAGGAATGAGAGGACATTAGACAATAGTCCCTATAGCTTTCACCGGATAAAGGCAATACAAGTGACTGCACAGGGAGGGGTATGTCAGACTATCTACCATCAAGGCTGAACTAATATGGGAATCATATATAGGGAGAGTGGTGCCGTTTGAAGGAAGGTGGAGAATTGCATAGACATAATCGTGAAGAGGAGAGGTGGGATTGGTCCGCTAACAGTCTACTGTGGGTCGTTGAGAGAAGCAGCGCAAAGTGTCGAATGACACCAATTAAGGATCGCTGGTAACTCCCCTAAGTTCGGGCAGGAAGTCAGAGCATATTGGCGTGATAAGCCACTCATCACCGTAAATAGTTTGAGGAGTCGAGAGAAATAGTATTACTCAGACCTATTTATAACTCTTTAGTATGGATTTTATACCATGTTGCCTTCCCCACTTAAGGTAACAGCCCCTTCAGAAGAAGTCCGGGATATCATCTGACTAAATATTACTGGTATATAATACATAGAGTTCAACGCTAAGGGCCTGACTTGATGTAATAATATTGTAGCAGTACAAAGACACTTGTTATTGCCAACAGCTGACCAAAAATTAGTAATAACTTTATCTCTCAGGAAGTACATACTATAACTACAGCAGTACTATAATTGAGGTTCATACGATTGTCTGATCCCGGCAACTACGAGACAGGCAGTTATCACCCAGAGAGGGAAGAAGATTGCACATCACTAACCCCCCCCCCCCCTCTCTGGCCAGATTTGGATGTCCCTATATGATAACTATCGATTCAATGGGACAAACCCCAATGGTAATATTTAGTGACTTACCTATATAGTGACCACTGGAAGTAGTAGACAGGAGTAAAACTGCGCAGAGGGTATAAGGTAATTTCGTAAAACCCCGGGTCCATAGTCATACTGACTGTGGGTTGAAATTTTTTGTGTGGCATGCGGTATTATTGTTATATAGGCCTAACTGAGTATTACTGAGTATTACTTTTAAAGGTGAATGATATATGTATATGGCATGAATCCTGGAAAAGAGTGATTATTAATTTCTGTTACCAATAAATTTACTTACCTGTTACCGTCGGTCCTGCATATCCTGGAGATCTAGAAGTTAATAAAAAAGGCATCGTCAGTCAAAGAATCCTGGGTTGACCAAGGTGAGGAGTCTAACGTCTCTGTCCAATAATATCATTAACAGTATTAGTAACACACTTGGATTTATAATTACTGACACCCACTACCCAGTTACGGGACAGTGTTCCCAAGCAAGCCAGGGTGTAAAGGCTTGGGTGGAGGCACGCCAATAGATAGATAGGGTTACATATGCATGCTAGCATACAATTATAATCACTTGTCTACCTGATGGTATCTGCATTCTGGTGTCCACATACAGTACTGCTTGTTCACAAGACATAATGGGCGGTATTCAAATGATATATCACACCCAATCTACTTTCTAAAGTGATGCCCATTATCACTCATATTGCACTCTTAGTAATCAGGTTTAGCTGCGTACAGGGTTGGGTGCCCTCGCTATCCCGGGGTTGCGAGCTGAAATGATTATACCACGCCCATCAGCAGAAACAGAATAGGTGTGGAAAAGAGTGAAAGGAATTAATACCGCCCAATATGTATAAATAAACTATGTATATACCATTGTAAGAGGATACGATGAAAATGTAATGAGTTGGGGTTTTTTAGTCAAGAAACAAGGTAATACATGAGGATTTGTATCATTTTCTCTGTCATTGTCTATAAAGCATGAAAGTACGAAAGCCCGTAAAAGTTAATGAAGATAAATATGGTCAATTCAACTCCAACTAGGATGTTGATAAGATCTGTTAAATTTTGAAGACTACCCCAAATTTGGCTGACAGTAAGTGCTCTCATAATGAAGGCGGGGGGTGGGAGGGTCACACGCAAGAACATAAAGAAAAGTTATAAGAGCAATGGAGCAGAAGTATCAAGCAGTTGAAATAGTGAAGAATTGGACTAGTGGATAAGTTACCCATAGAAACCAATATATTAAGGCACTCATATAACAACCCGACACATGCCACTAGAAATCCTGTAGGCTATATTCAAATAAAATGCAAAACACCTAACGTGGAAGATAATTCTTAAAGGGAAACTGCTCCTACAGCCTGAAGTTTTAACCTGTCTCAGGCCCAATATTATGCATTACACCAGTGATTTCCAGCCCTGTCCCATGGCACACTAGTGTGCCTGCAGCAGTTATCTGATGTGCTGCCAGAGATGCCCTGCCCAGTTGCCAGCATGAGTCTAGTGCTCGGGCAGCACTGGCACTCTTCTGCAGCCCAGCCTATGACCTATGGTGATGCGGTGTGACTCATACAGTAGTTCGCATACGCTTTATCGCCTTCCCGCCCATCTTCCTTCCAGCCAGCAGCATGCACCAGCATTTCTGCCAGCACACCACCATATAAGCGCTGCTCCTCACAGCTCCGTGCTGCTCACGGCTGTGTAAAGTCCCACCGCTGATGGAGGGAAAAGAAAAAGAAAGTCATGGTAGGGGGCCAGTGTATTTTTATTTATTTAATTGCCGTTTCATGCCAACGTGTTTGGATAACTGTGGAGGGCAATGTGTTTGGAATTACTGAGGGGGCAATGTGTTTGGAATTATTGTGGAGGGCAATGTGTTTGGAATTATTGTCAGGGCCAATGTGTTTGGAATTACTTTGGGGGCCAATGTGTTTGGAATTACTGTGGGAACCAATGTGTTTGGAATTACTGTGGGAGCCAATGTGTTTGGAATTATTGTCGGGGCCAATGTGTTTGGAATTACTGTGGGGGCTAATGTGTTTGGAATTACTGTGGGAGCCAATGTGTTTGGAATTACTGTGGGAGCCAGTGTGTTTGGAATTATTGTGGGGGCCAATGTGTTTGGAATTACTGTGGGGGCCAATGTGTATGGAATCACTGTGGGAGCCAATGTGTTTGGAATTATTGTCAGGGCCAATGTGTTTGGAATTACTGTGGGAGCCAATGTGTTTGGAATTATTGTCGGGGCCAATGTGTTTGGAATTACTGTGGGGGCTAATGTGTTTGGAATTACTGTGGGAGCCAATGTGTTTGGAATTACTGTGGGAGCCAATGTGTTTGGAATTATTGTGGGGGCCAATGTGTTTGGAATTACTGTGGGGGCCAATGTGTATGGAATCACTGTGGGAGCCAATGTGTTTGGAATTATTGTGGGGGTCAATGTGTTTGGAACTGCTGTGGAGGGAAATGAGTTTGGAATTACTGTGGGGGCCAATGTGTTTGACTTTTTTGGGGGGCCAATGTGTGTGCTTTTTTCCCCCCATAGGGGACTAATAGTGTAGCTTGACAATTTTAAAGTCTTGCTTGGTGTGTCATGAGTTGAAAAAGGTTGAAAATCACTGCATTACAATATCCGTCTAGTATTAGTGGTGTATGCCAACTGATCAGTGACAGAAGCTAATTGAACATGCCATCTTTTTGTGAACAGGATAGTTGCTAAGAAGACAAATTGGGCACCTAAAATACCAGTCTCTTTAATGGCTATTCAACAGGGCAGCTCTCACAGAAGCTCCTGCTTACTACTAGTGGAAAATAGAAGAATTAGAGAAAGTGGAGCACTATTTGGAATAGCATCAAGTTAATTTAATAAATTATGTTTTTATTAAGATAGTGAAGTATAATATACTCTAAGTAGAAAATACACCAAAATAAAATATAGATCTCTTAGATTCACAGTAATAAAACAAATATAGAAAAATATAGCTAGCAACACCTGTCACTAAATTTTAAACAATGATATTCAGTGTAACATCTGTAACTGAGAGTTAATTTGGCCTTAAGCTGTTAATAATCAGACATGTTCCAAAGTTTATTCCGGGACATAAAAATTCCTCCAAGGAATAATGGGCATAATTGACAACATAATTGTACATAATACCAATGTTTTTGGAATGGATCGATTATCAGCAGACTGTGCATGTGTAGCGATTGCAGTGCGCACATGCCAAGGCACCTTTGCAGTCATGCTTGCAGAGAGGATTTTATCACAGAGTGATTGACAGGTAGGAGCTGTTGGGTGAGTTAACGAGAAGTAGTGGCAAAAACACAGGCATGTCATGGCTGTTTTTGGGGCTATGTATCTGCATTCAGCTGTGATCATGTATGTAGAGAAACATGGCGCCAGCATCACTGCTGCTATGTCTGTGTAGCCATAGGTCTACCCTTATAATGGATGTTCCTCATTCTTGAGTAGAGTATGTGAATGTGTATGCAGCTGCAAATGAGTTTGCAATTGCTTTGGTGGGCATCTCTTTTTATTTAGGGTGGCAGCTTCACTTACTATCATTAGCAATTCTTTAACCTAGAAAATTAAGCCCAATGTCCATAATATAATGAAGTTCCCAATATTAAACTCCTAGGTAGAAATGCAGGATGACACTTGCTTGATGAGTTCAATGTTATATGCTACAAGCTGTACTTAATTAAATACTCAAATTTAGGATGTGCATTGTAGATAAAGTTCAGATCATAGTATATATGTCAGCCAGTGCTGAACTTAATAGCTGCAGTAATATAAAACAACAAGTGTGCCAGCAGGCTGGTAGCTACTCACTATAACTTAGGAGCTGTGGAGTACTACACTCAATACATACTCAAACCATGTCGTATGCAGTATCTGTTGATGGGTCTGCCTTTCATATCCTCACTCACAGTTATTTTTTGTTTAATCTTGTGTTCTATCTTCAGATCCTTGGCACAGCTATGGGGACCAGGTTCACACTGAGTTATGCAAATATCTACATTGGTACATTTGAACAGCAACATATCTGGAACAGACCAGTCCTGTATGCTTGTTATATAGATTATTTCTTTTTTTTATTTGGAAAGGAAATCTATAGTATTATCTGTCCCATCATTTGTTGACATTTGGAATCACAAGAACTTCAACCTGAGCTTCACTAGCACTGTACACAGATAATGTGATGGAGATGTTAGATTTACACACAGAACCGCAATATCAGAAATATATCTTATGTTAGACTATGTGAAGAAATGGTTTTATTTCACCTAAATGGATCAATAGCATGTGTCCTATAGGTTCCGGTATGAATGGTCGACCATGTTATGGTCGACAGTCATTAGGTCGACCACTATTGGTCGACATGGACATGGTCGACATGGACACATGGTCGACACATGAAAATGGTCGACACATGAAAGGTCGACACATGAAAAGGTCAACATGAGGTTTTTTAACTTTTTTTGGTGTCGTTTTTTGCGTAAAGTGACTGGGAACCCCAATTAGTGCACCGTGTCCCCTCGCATGGCTCGCTTCGCTCGCCATGCTTCGGGCATGGTGCCTTTGCTCCGCTACCGCTTTGCTCGGCACAGATTACCGTTCCAATCGTAGTCCACGTGGATCGTAAAGTATGGAAAAGTTCCCCAAAAGAAAAAAAAAAAGTTAAAAAACTAATGTCGACCGTTTCATATGTCGACCTTTCATGTGTCGACCATTTTCATGTGTCGACCATGTGTCCACGTCGACCATGTCAATGTCGACTAATAGTGGTCGACCTAAAGACTGTCGACCATAACATGGTCGACCATGTGAACGGATACCGTCCTATATATGACCTTATGTATGCACAAACATAGGTGAAGAATTAATTGCTTTTGGAGCCAGGAAATTAGATAATGAACTTGTATCCAGACCCCAGCAGTGAAATGGGAGAAGAAGACATTTCTGTTCAGCCAACTGTGATCTCTTATCTTGTACCAGTCACAAATGTTTGGGGGTAGGAAATTGCATCCTTCATACTCAAACAATTAAGACTTAGTCATGCTAAGGCCATAAAGTGAAAGTACAATTTCTCCTCTTAATAATAATATAGAATGTCTGTGTCCACCTCCCCAACGTATTTTACAAGAAAGCTATATGAGAAAGCATATGATACCTTCATATCGAGTGTCCAGCATTGAGCTGGTTAAAAAACATAAGGTGGGAGGGAGTAGGACAGCTGTGAAAGTTTAAAGACACTTCTCTGTCAAGAGTCAGTGTTCATTCTCATGGTATGTAATTGCGGCTGGAAGTGAATTGATAAGCTCAAACTGTGCAATCCCCCCCAGCAGAATCCTAAATTTGTGTGTAAATTTTAGGCTTCTGCATTATTATCTCTTATTATTTTTCTGAGATTTATGTACTGTATTTCTGTCAATTTGTAATCCTATTTTTATTATAATCAAATCTTGGAGTATTTAGTTCTAGCATAATCTCCATGTTACTTGGTCAATCTACAAGCCTGTGCGGCCAAAGCTACTAATGAAGTGTACAGTAAGTGAGTGTGCAATGAATAATTTTGGATGCAGATCGCTGCAAAGGATTGTCTGGTATCCATACATATATGTTCTGTGTTCTAGTGGCGATTTTCAGATTGAGGTATCTGGGAAATCGTCAGGCCTGTCGTGACAGATAACAAATATTTTTTTGGACATATCACTCTAAGTAATTGAAAACAAAATTATTAAAATTAATTTTTCACAAAGAAGTAATAATAATGATCTCATTTACAATAGTAATCACCAAACAATTCTAAAGATTGTAGCATAATTGTATAGACATCTCCATATTTACTGAAAAAGCACCCATGATGATAAATTGATTCAATGATTATCCACATAAATTATTAGACACATCATTCCAAGAAACACTTTTTTTGAATAGATCACCTTTACTATTTCCTAAAGAAAATGATTTCTATAAAATCTCTAAAACTGTAGTCAGTTGTGATGGGTGCCTTGCTTTTTAACAAACAAAACAGTGCTTCTCATAAATTAAGCAGATTTTAAATAACAATTCAGTCATCCTTAAACTTGATCCTAATTTGAAAAATCAGCTTAACATAAAACCTATTACAGTCCTTAAAAAAGCAGATAACCTTCAAAATAAACTAGCCCCTAACCAATTTTCTTACAAAAAAGGGTAATAGTAATTTCTAATAAATAATTCCAGGGGCACCAAAACCGTTCGGTTGCTTTAGATGAAACCATAACAGATGTGTAACTTGTAAATACATATTTAACCAACATTATACATTCCACTTAGGGGGGTGTCTGAAATGGAATTCCAGATTAAACCTTCAGTAAATTGTGAAACAGATTGTTTTATATGTTTTATCATGTTCTTGTAACAAACAATTGGCCAGATGTATTAACCTGGAGAAGGGATAAAGAAGTGATAAACCAGTGATAGGCACAATGTGATAATGCACCAACCAATCATTACGGCTTTGAAAAATTACAATTAGGAGCTGATTGGCTGGTGCGTTATCACCTTGCACTTATCACCGCTTTATCACTTCTTTATCCCTTTTCCAGGCTTAATACATCAGCCCCAATATGTTGGTCCGACGTTGAGATAATTCAAGTTGAGATTTCTCGAACACCATTGAAATATTACTAAACATGTTATTAATCATAGTATTCCCCACCATCTCTCTGAAATGCATGCTGCCAATCCTGAGTTGCTTAGGGACACCATGTTTGAACATGTGGCATGCACAAACGGAGGTGGCAGCCGCTGCGGTAGATTGTGCGCTATGAAGGTCTACTGGATACACTCTTTAAAACCTTTGATTCCTGTTTTAAATGAGACAATACAATTGGATTTTTAATAATCTCTATATTTACCACTCCTGTGAGAATTATCATAATAACATAGGCAGTTTTACATGCTTGACACTAATTATCATTGTTTATGAGGGTACATTAAGTTTTAGATGGCTATGTATAATTTATAATTAAATTATAGACTAGTATATATGGGATCAGTAGTATTTACCGATGATCGAGATGCCGGCCATCAGTATACCGACAGAGGCATCTCGATCATCAGTATGCCGGCAGCAGGGCGAGCACAAAGAGTCCCCTTGCAGGCTCACTGCGCTCATCACACCGCGGGCTTGGTGGCTCGACACAGGTTTTATTCCCACTCTATGGGTGTCATGGACAACCACAAGTGGGAATAGCCCCTGTTAGCCAGGATTCTGGCTGTCGACATTGTCAGCAATCGGGATCCTGGCGTCGGTATCCTGACCACTGGGATCCTGACTGCCTGCAACTCAACTGCATACTATATATATTACTGTTACTCTCCATTTATATCAGGGTCTATTATTATTATTATGATGATGATGATGATGATGATGATGATGATGATGATGATGATGAGAGAGTATTTAACATTTGATGTTAACTTTTTATTAGATAGATAAATACTTATCTGTTTCTGATCAATTTGTGATATTTTTTGCAAATTGAAGTTTATAAACTTATTATGCCTAGACATTAAAATGGATTTGTGTTCTCTGAAGTTGTCACATTAACAATGTCATTTAAACAATACATTTATCCTATTTGTCTCTTGTTAAAATCATTGTATAGAAATTGCTGTACAAAAAGCAAAGATTACTGTTATACAGTAATATCTGAGTAAACATTGTCCTGTTACTGCTTCTATTACTGATACTGGCTGCTTTCCTTGTTATGCTAGGGTGTAGTATGTTATGCCGGTGGTCGGGCTCCCGGCGGCCAGCATACCAGCGCCAGAATCCTGACTGCCGGCATACCGACAGCTGGGCGAGCGCAAATGGGCCCCTTGCGGGCACGCTATCTATTCTCCCTCGAGGGGGGTAGTGGAACCCAAGAGGGAGAATAGCTGTCGGTATGCCGGCGGTCAGGATTCTGGTGGCGGTATGCTGATTGTCGGGAGCCCGGCCGCCAACAAACTGAAGACCACCCATTATGCTACACTCTGTTACATTGTAACACATTTCTGAGGATGTACATATTTCATTAGCAACATATTTGAATGGGAGGCGGTCAAGATCCCGCTGGAGTTGAAATACCGACGCCGGAATCCCGACCAGCACAATCCCAACATATTCTCCCTCCGTGGGTGTCCACAACACCCATAGAGGGAGAATATAATAGTGTGCCGAGCGTAGCGAGGCACCGTGCTTGCAGCGCGGCGAGCGAATCGAGCCCGCAAGGGGCCGCGTTCCACTCGCCACCCCTGTCGGGATTGTGTGGTCGGGATTCCGGCGTCGGTATTTCGACCGCCGGGATCCCGTCCAGCGGGATTTAGTACTGATCCCATTTGAATGTATTAAGAAAACACATGGCTGTCAGAGATGTTATAAAATGAAAGAATTCTGCTATAAACACATCCTGATCCGAGTTACTATATTTCTCCTTCTGATGAAACCCGGAGCCATTTAACTGTAAGAAACATGTCAAGGTTAAGGAATAAGGATTGCAATACTTGTCATCAGCTTGCCACTCAGCTTTACCTATTTACCTATTCTTCTGGACTTTCTGCATCTACCAACATTTGAAGCCAGGGGCATAACAAGACCTTTGTGATCCCCTGACCAAAATTTTGGAATTGGGGGTTGTTGTAGGGCCGCGGCGGAAGTGACACTTGTTCCACCTCCACATACAAGTTCTTGCTAATGAGCACATGCCAATCAAGGAGCTACTTCCCAGAGAGGAGTAACAGAGTGCTTACCATGCTGTGTGCTGCCCAGACAGGGCCGCCATCAGGGGGGTGCTGAGGGCACAGCTGTCCCATATCCAGCCTCTCTGACAGAGAGAGAAGGGCCCGGGATGCTCATGCAGCCACCTGCCCGCCGCCGTCCCCGCCGTTCCGCGGTCATCCCCGCTGTTCTGCCACTGTCCTCTGACCCTCCAGCAGCTCTGAATTGAAAACTTCCCTCCCAAAATGGACGCCGCCACAGAGGAGACAGTTATTCAAAATACTAGAGGAGCCCTCTAGTATCTTGAATAACTGTCTCCTCTGAGGCGGCGGTCATTTTGGGAGGGACGTTTTCAATACAGCTGCAGGAGGACTGAGAATAGCAGCAGAACAGTGGGGATGGAGGTGGGCAGGCAGCGGCATCAGCATCCCGGGCCCTCCCGACAGCGGCACATGTATGTATGCATGCATGTCTGTGTATATAATACACACACACACGTTAACGTTAACTGGTGCAATTCTAAAGCTAACTCCTCCACAGTGGGGGCCCTGCCTATTTTGTCAGTCCTGGGCCCCGCAATTTCTGATGGCAGCCCTGTGCACAGATCTGTCACATTTTAACCCTGGCATTACTCTGAATAGGTTGAGACTACACAAACCTCGGAACCTCTCTTAATGTGTGGGGCCTGTTACAGAGGTCTTCTTCAGTCCCCATCTGTGGCTGGTCTTCTGCCAGCCTCCAGGAACTTCCTGCTGGGGACTCACTGGTGGCACCCCTGAAGGCAGAACATGAGTTCCATGTGGACATTATGGGGGTCATTCCGAGTTGATCGCTCGCTAGCTGTTTATAGCAGCCGTGCAAACGCTAAGCCTCCACCCTTTGGGAGTGTATCTTAGCTTAGCAGAAGTGCGAACGAAAGGATCGCAGAGTGGCTGCAAAATAATTTTGAGCAGTTTCAGAGTAGGAAAAAATAAAGATTACTCTGCGCTATGGAACACTCTATACCTTAAATCTGTGTGGTCATGGAGAATAATTGACTCAGACTCAGTATAATAAAAATAAATTATTGTATCCAAAATGTTTATATACCACAAACAACATGTAACGAAAACTGACAATTGATGTTGTTTGTGTTACATGTTGTTTGTGGTATATAAACATTTTGAATAAAATAATTTATTTTTGTTATATTGAGTCTAACTGAGTCAATTATTCCCCATGACAGACCACACAGATTAAAGGTATAGAGTGTTCCATAGCGCAGATAATCTCTATTTTGTGTTAAGAATCTTTGTAATTTTGCAGCCTAGCTAGCTGTTTTTTACTCAGCTGCTTTTAAGGAATACCGATTGATACAATATAACCTATTCTTTTAGCGCCAGGTTACAGTTTGAGACTTTGTCTCTAACTGTTTCCCTTTCTTCATTTCCAGTTTCAGAGTAGCTCCAGACCTACTCAGCGCTTGCGATCACTTCAGACTATTCAGTTCCTGTTTTAACGTCACAAACACTACCTGCTTTCGGCCAGCCACACCTGCGTTTTTTCAGCCATGCCTGCGTTTTTACGATCACTCCCTGAAAACGGTCAGTTGACACCCAGAAACGCCCCTTCCTGTCAATCACTCTGCGGCCAGCAGTGTGACTGAAAAGCTTCGCTAGAGCCTGTGTGAAACTACTTCAGCTGTTGTGAAAGTACGTTGCGCGTGCGCATTGCGCCGCATACGCATGCGCAGAAGTGCCTTTTTTTGCCTCATCGCTGCACAGTGAATGAATGCAGCTAGCGAACAACTCGGAATGACCACCCATACTCTGCACCTCCACGATGAAACAGTCAGGGCAGTCGGGAGGCGGGCAGCAGGGTTGGTGGGAGGTATGTAGTTATGTGACCGACGGTCAGGAGACCGTCGGTCACAATACTTCCCCCTACATCCCACCCACTTACAATCCCGACAGTCGGCATGCCAACTAGTAGGGATTATTCTGATTCGTGGGTGTCCACAGAGCGGACACACTGCCTGAAATTACCAGCACACTGACCTGTCCCTCCATAGGATCCAGCCCAGTTGCACTATTCCGCAGCATGACTGGGTGCAGGAGAGTGGCCAGCCCTGCAGGCATCCCAGCTCCCATGCAGCCGAATCCCCTGCACTTATAGTAGTTACTCCACTGCTTGAAACCCAAGACAACTGTACACTGCTGCAGTCCACTAGCACTGAACCAGCCACCTGTAAGTTGCCAGCAGTCAATTTATATCAGTGGTACATAAAAGGCAGACCCACCAACAGATACTTCATAAGACCCAGTTTAAGTATGTATGGGGCATAGCACTCCACAACTCCTAAGCGGTAGTGAGTAGTTACCAGCTCACTGTGACTTGCTGTTTCATCTTACTGTGGATATTAAATTCATTACTGGTTGAGATATATACTATGATCTGAACTTTGCCTAGTCCAGGATGGCTATTAACTCTCGTGCATATAGGCTTCCAATGCTATATATTGTTACAGCGTCATTCACTGTGTGTACACAATTTAATTTTAATTTTGTAATCCAATCCTAAATAGCCCTAAGAGGTGTATTTACTAAAGTGCAGGTTTTTAGAAGTGGAAATGTTGGCCTTAGCAACTAATCAGATTCTACTTATCATTTATCTAGCACCTTCTAGAAGATAATAGTTAGAATCTGATGCTATGGGCACCATCTCCACTTCTAAAAAAAACACACTTTAGAAAATATACCTCTAACTCTTAAATATTTGTTTCACAGCCACGTGAAGCTCTTTGATAAACTCATTATATCCTTGTCTCTCTTGCACAGGATGTGGTTGAAACAAAGAAGTAATTATAGAATGTAGTATGTTCATCATGTTGTACAGACATTTCACCCAAGAGATCCTTCACAGCATGTGGAACAACTACCTTGCTGAATACTATAGGGATCTACAGTAGCAAGTGCTTAATAGCATTTCGGAGATAATTGGTTGGGTGCACTATAGTGATGTACTAATTCTACAGTCAGTTGCTTTACACTGTATTACTGATATTAAACACTATTGTGCACTATTTCATATCATTATTACAGCCGATATCACAATGGCTATAGGAAGATTTTTAACAAGCCAATAGTAAATTGCTACTTTACAAAGGTCTTTGACAACTATAGGCACAGCTATCCTTATTTTCCATGTGTTTTATTAAGTTACACCTGCTCAACATGCTGGTAATTGGTTTCTAGGGAGTGAACAGATTCCTTCTGAGGCTCTTGAAGCTGCTTGTTTGAAGAAGGATGTAACATTGGCAATGCACTTTTTATGAGCCCCAGGGCTTTTTTGCCTTGTACTGTGTTGATAACAGTTTTCTTTAAGGTGTTGACACATTTGTATAACAGCCTAGTTGAGTGGACTGATGAGTAATTGCTTGATTATGCACTAGAAATGTGTTATATCTGCTTGTCTCTCTTTTGGAGTTATATGACATTGAACATTATTAGCTCTGGGCAAAATTAGGTATGTTCTGAAATAACTTTAGTATAAAATAAGAATATACATAAAAGTTAGGAATAAAATAAAATGTGAGTATTGTGATGCTAATAGTAACTCATATCACTACGATTTAATCTTTCCTGGTTTGAAATACATATTTTTATTTTATATATAGAAAAAAAAATACACTAAATATGTAAAATGAAGGCTGGTTACTTCTGAGCATACACACGGTGAGATAATGACTACTGTATCTCCAATTTTGACTATGCGATTTCCCCTGAACTCCCCGGAGCCCAGAAGCACCAATTTTGACTATCTGTACCTTCGAATTAGACTATGGGGGTCATTCCAATTTGATCGCTAGCTGCGATTGTTCGCAGCACGGTGATCAGGCAAAAAATAGGCATTTCTGCACATGCGTATGGGCCGCAATGCGCATGCGCATCGTACGGGTACAAAGGCCGTTGTGGTTGTACACAGGTTGTAGCAAAGTTTTCAGTCGCACTGACGGCCGCAAGAAGATTGACAGGAAGTTCCCAGTCTCTGGGTGTCAACTGACCGTTTTCAGGGAGTGTTTGCAAAAACGCAGGCGTGTCTGAAAAAACGCAGGCGTGGCTGGGCGTTTGCCGGGCGGGTGTATGACGTCAAATCCGGACACGAATAGGCTGAAGGTTGACAGGAAGTTCCCAGTCTCCGGGTGTCAACTGACCGTTTTCAGGGAGTGTTTGCAAAAACGCAGGCGTGTCTGAAAAAACGCAGGCATGGCTGGGCGTTTGCCGGGCGGGTGTATGACGTCAAATCCGGACACGAATAGGCTGAAGGGATCGCAAGCGCTGAGTAGGTTCAGAGCTACTCAGAAACTGCACAAACTGTTTTTGCAGAGCTCGACTGCACATGTGTTCTCACTTCTGCTAAGCTAAAATACACTCCCCTGTGGACGGCGGCATAGCGTTTGCACGGCTGCTAAAACTAGCTAGCGAGCGATCAACTCGGAATGACCCCCAATGTGCGGTTTTGACTAAGTGGCAATTTTGACTATACTTTGAACTACATAGTACACTAGATGGTCAAGATTGACTTGCCTGCACAGTCTATCTTTCCTTGCAATACCAATCCCACGGGACTTTGCATTGGTATCGCAAGCTGTGTACACGCGGTGCAATTTGCACTAACTTTCCTTGCGATTTTGACAATATAGTCAAAATCGAAAGGATAAATCTCGTGTGTACATACCTTAAGCTTTGATATCCAGTATGTAGCACACTATTTCCACTTGCGAGGGGGGTGGGGGGTAAAAAAGGGACACTTTATTGCCCCTTTTGTTTTTCCTGTGCTTACAATGAATGTACATAACCAGGTATTGCTAAATGGCACTGCAGTCCTGTCACCACTTTCAGTTTCATACTTATTTGCATGTTTTTACTGCCATTGAAATGCATGCCTTGTAATACCAATAGGTAATTGGTATCTTCCTCCCCTTTAATCTGCTCCAAAATATCCACAGAATGCTAATAAAAATTTTTTTATGACTACTAAAATCCTACAAAATATTATTTCACGCTAACAGACCAGTAATGTAAGCAAGTGGACATACTGAGTATATTGCTGGAAGAATGTGCTTTATTACACTTCTCATGAATTTTGACATTGCCTTCCTCACTAACTTTATGCTCAGTAAAATGCAATGGAGCTCATCAAATTGATAGTACGCTATGCTGAATACTAGAAGCTATGCCATACTCAGGGCCGGTGCAAGGTCTCTGTGCACCCTATGCAAAGCTTCAGCCTAGCACCCCCTAACCTGCAAACGCCACCACCACCACGACCACCACCTCCTGGAGGGGAGATGCAGGTGGGCTGGCGTGAATTGCATCATTATACATATACAGAGAAAAGGGACAACACTTAAGGACTTTTAAAGTGATAAAGTATATTGTAAGGAGATTAAAAAAAAATTGTGACTTTGTTCACAATCTACTTTCACTTTAAAAGTGCTTGAGTGCCATCTATTGTTTATATACTGTATATCAGTGTATATGGGGTCTATTTAATTGGGGATGGGTACGGGATGCCGCCGTTCAGAATACCAACAGTGGCATCCCTATCACTATAATACCAACATCTTGAATTAAATTAATTAACCTTACCCTTCACACTAACCCTCCCTCTCCGCAGCCTAACCATAACCGTGCCTGGCATGCTAAAATTCAGGATGCCAGCTGTCAGTATTCCGGCATCATATATTTGTATGCTCCTTATTGTGTTCCATCTCCTCATCTGTAAGTTCATTACTGACCCACATACAGAGACAGCCTTCAGGTTTTTGCTAGAGGAATTCATTAGTGCCCTCCAGAGGCTGGCGCCCCTAGTCAGCCGCCTAAAGCTGCCTAATGGTAGAGCCGGCTCTGGCCATACTGTATGTTGAATCAAGATATTAAACATAGTTTCTATGTAAAACTAATGCTGGGTACACACTGATAGATATATCTGCAGATCAATTGTTCTGCAGATATATCTGTGGCCGGATTGGGCAGTGTGTATGCACAGCATTGTCGAGGACTGAAATCATGAACTTTGAGGGCATTTACACACGCCCGCCCAGTTCAGCTGTCAGTTACCGCCGGCTTCTGCAGCTTGTGTACGAGCAGTTGGCTGACCGCCTGTTTACACACACCGATGTGCCAATACATATAACGATATATTGGCCATCGGCTGTGCAGCAGACACGACGCGATAGGTCTGTGAACGATGGAGTTCACAGACCTATCGCTCGTACACACTGATTGACGGACCCGGGATATATTGGCCATTCAATAGAACGGCTGATATATCGGCCAGTGTGTACGCACCTTAAGAATTAACAACTGTATTTAGCAGAGAAATCAGACATAATTAGAAAGTAATTACATACATCCATAGGTAAAAGGAAAGGATGAAAATGATCTAACTGCTTTCACTATGTGTCACCTGATATCTCAAATCACAAGCAGAAAACATTAATTTATTTGCTAATCATGTTTTCATCAAATGTGTGAAATTAATTATAGGGGCAGGATATAATGAAGTTTGTGCAGGATGCCGGCTGAACTCGGATATTTATTTAAAGGGGCACTAATGGCTAAACCATGCCTTTTATATGATTGCTCCTTTTATAAAGTATGAGTACGGCTAGCATCCCACATTACATCCTGGCCCAGGTATCTTTTTATTTTATCTTTTGTTTTTATGCCTCTGAAATATTATTTTCAGAGACAGGATTTCAGCATAGCAACACAGTCCAATGAAAAATCATCTGATTTCCAGGAAGAAGAAAAGCATAGCATACTATATCAGTAGTATAGTAAAGTGTAGTAAGCAATTTCCATGCTAGAATCTTCAGAATGGATGGTATCACACTAATAAATGAGACTTGGGGGTTAATTCAATTGCCATTGGTAATTTACAGCAGGCCAATTGTTCCCACAGGGATAACCAATTAAACTTGAAGGCAGTCCAAAGGCCGGCTCTTATTGGGGATGTTTTTTTTGGGACCCGCTGAGTACCTGAAAACAAATCCCTAATAAGTGCCAAGTCTTCATGTTCACTGCCACGAAAATACGTACATCTGGGACTTATGCCAGATCCTATATGTTTTCACCCGAAATAGGAAATTTTACAGCTGTAAAAAAGGCACTAATTGGATTGCCCGAAAATAACAGATAACAGACAAAAATTGCAGTAAAAGCCCTTTTTTGTTCACCCAAAAAAAAATTGGGGGGCTAATTGAATTCCTCCCATATGCTGAGCATACTGTACAGTGTAAATTGAAATGTATATTGTGCATTTAATAAACTATAAGTTTATTAAGGGTGTGGCTCATAGGGTCAACCACACTTAGGTCGACAGTGTCTAGGTCGACCACTATTGGTCAACATTCACTAAGTCGACACCTAAAATAGGCCGACATGAGCAAGGTCGACATGATAAAAGGTCGACATGAGTTAAAAAATGGCGTTGTGTTCTTCGTAGAGTGAGAACCCCAATTAGTGCAACGTGTCCTCTCACATAGCTCGCTTCAGTTACCGTTCCCAATTGTAGTCCACGTGGATCGTAAAGTTCAAAAAATTAAAACAATTGTGAAAAACTCATGTCGACCTTTTGTCATGTTGACCTATAAACCATGTCGATCTAATGCATGTCGACCAATAGTGGTCAACCTAATGCATGTCGGCCTAAGTGTCGTCGATCTAGAGACCGGATACCATTTATTACAAGTTCCTGAGTGCAATCTTCTACTTGCACTACTATACTTTTACATTGTGGCACCAGGACAAAAATTATTTATTTTTGGTGAGTGCCATTATGGCATATAGATATATGTTCTGTCCCATCTATAAACTTCACTATGGCATGATTATAAGTTGACAGATGGCCTAACCACTCCTACTTTTCAATTAATAATTTATTGTTAATACCAAATTACAACAGATGAATTAAAAATTAGTACATAAGAATATAAAGAAAAGCCGTAAGCGTGGGTATACTGTATAATCACGTTTCAAAAATTGGTATTTAACAAATTTTCACAAATAACCATCTTATTTAAGGTTTTATAAGAAAAGTAAAAAAAGAGAATGAAAAAAAAAGAGAGAAAGAACGAGAGGGAAAAAAAAGCACAATAAAAGAATGTCAATAGAAAATAATACCTTAATGTAATAATAGTCAAAGATGCTAACATGGTTTTTAAGAGCTTGGAGTGGAGTCTATCAAAAAAGTGAACAAATGGTCCCAGACCTGTGCCTTTGTTTTAGTTAAATGCAGAGATGGAAGAGAGGGTTTTTTTTGCAACATTTGGCTATGGAGCATCTAGCAGCCTGAATCACTCTTTGATTGCAATGTTTTGTGCAAGTTCACTCCCGTTCAGAAGTGAAAGGCTAACCACTAGGTGGATCTTACACAGAATAAGTGCATACACTAAACATAAAATGATACTGGAGGCATCACACAGCCTGTTTGGTATCAATGGATAGCACAATTTAAGTCCTCAGAGGACAGCAACAGGATAAGTTCAAATACAGTCTAAGAAACACCTTAGTCTCTCCCCACTTGCAGATCTTCAGCCTTACAGACCTTTGCATCTTCCCTGAGGAAAGTTTTGGTGACAAGCCTTAGGGTCCAAACATTGTGTTGTGATTGACCATCTCTGATAAGTAAAATGTCACCAGGTTTTAAGTTAGATTTGGCAACTTAAAGGGTGGTACTCACAGTGAAATTTCAGCCTAAAATCTAAGCAATCTGACTAGATTGCTTAGATTTTAAGCATAATCTCTCCATGTGTACCCCCCTTTAAGTTGCCCAGCGGGTGAAATGAGCAACCTGCTAGATTGAGCCTGCATGCAGGCCAATCTAGCACCAGCGATAGCATGCAGTCTCTGGTTTTGGATCTCTGTAGAAGGCAGAAGAGAATATGAGCATGTAATAAAAAGGTTGGCTATGTCAGATAGAGAGTTCTTCCACACTTCTCACAGATCCCTTTACTTTTGAGATCGTGGTAGTCCCAGTGGGATGTCTCATAGTTTTGGTCTCTGAGCAGGGCTTTACCTTGGATAGTTACAGGAGCTGCAAATCCTAGAGGGTCATTTAAGCCATTTAAAGTAGATAAAATTTATTTGCGATTGATGGGTCTTTCTTCACTCTTCACTTGGAAGGTAACAAAGTAAAATTTTAAGTCCCATAAAAGTCCAAGACAATGTTGAGCTGGTGGAGATTGGAGAATAACTTCTTAAATCCAAATCCACTAATTCATTAGTATGATCTTGGGAGGAAAAGCTTCCATCACGCATTTGCTGTTGTAAGCTACAGTATATTGGGAAGTCTGAGATTTGAACAGAAAATCATTTTCTGAGCTCTTGAGGTGGCTGATTGCAGTCTTATCTGTTGTCAAAGATTTTAAACAGTCATCCATGTATAAATCTTTTGTATGAGTTGTCTAACATCTGCATCATACTTTAGCTTACCATCTTGTGATGAAATCTTAGTCCATAGATGATAACTGCAGGAGAAGGGCTGTTGCCAAAGATGTGTACCCTCATGTGGTACTGTACTTTGCAATATCTTTAGAAGGGTCATTGTATTTGAATCAAAGGAATCTTAAGAAATTCCTGTCTTTTCTCTCACAATGAAGCAAAAGAACATTTTTTTGAATATCAGCAGTGAAGATAGAATAGAGTCATATCAGAAGTGGATGAGTACTCCAAGAAGTTTATTGTTAAGAACTAGGCCTGTCAATCGAATATCATTTAAGGAGACAACATAAATTTTGCTCTGGAATCAATCACAACTATATTCTACCCTGGTTTCTTTGGTTGGCTACTCCAAACATTGGCAAGCACCAGCATTTCTCTTTGTCTTCAAAGATGGGATTTATTTTGTCATGAGTGACCATTCTCAAATATTTTGTTCATGAAAGAAAAGAAGTTATCGCTTATCTCTGGTTTTCTGTGAAGGTTGCATTTAAGGGAAGGGACGCATTTAAGTACTTGTTCTCTGTTGTTAGGTACATTGGGCAATATCTGCGGGTTCTAAAGGGTAGAGGTGCAACTTAGTGTTTGCGTCATATTTAACTAGTCTGTTCTCAATTATTTCCAAGAATAGTTTGTCCTTGATGGACTTTGACATCTGATCATCGTTCTGATATCTTCCCAGTTATATTAAAATTCCCTCCACAAGTCTTTGAGGAATCAGGAGTGCTGGGGCCTAGTAAAAATCTGGCTAGCGATGTACAGTAATACTTTGATCATCTAGGATGGCATAAAGATTGAAATCTTTGGCTGACATTATGGTATATATGTACTGTGACAAAACAGATTTTGTAGAAAGGTCTGTCACTTTTGACATCTCTGCAGACTTCAGTACATTGTGAAATGTGTAGTAGTGTCTATGGGGAAAGCTCAAAGTATAGAACTGTTTTGTGATCTGTGATATCACACTCTGTGCAGTTGGCATGACCATTACAGTCCTTAGTAAGTGTTATGTTTAAGAGCAGCACTTCAAGCAGATTGCATTATAATTTAGAAAGTGTCTGTGGTTCTCCAAGGACTTCTCTCTGAAGGCTCTGCATTTCTGGAGATTTGGGGGTAATTCAAACCTGATCGTAAATGTGCTATATTTAGCACATCTACGATCAGTTTCTCTGACATGCGGGGTGGGATGACCAGCACAGGGCTAGTCCGCCCCACATGTCAGGCCCAACCCCTCCCCCCTGCAAGGGTGCAAAAGCATTGCATAGCTGCAATGCTTTCGCACCCGGCGAGTAGCTCCCTGCCTGTGCAGCCTAGCTGCACTGGCAGGCAGCTACCCGCCTCTTCCTGGGTTGCAGCGGCTGCGCGTGACGTCATGATGTAGAAGCTGTGACCCGGCCCCACAACAGGCCTTTGGTGTCCAGGGGGGCCTCACCGCACACCCTGCACACATTCTTTTCAATACTTACCCTCCAGAGTCTCACGCTGGCTTTAGCAGCTGCAGAAATCACCAGGAAAATGGCACAGTGCCATTTTCCTGTTGTTTCGAACACGCACAGTAAGGACATCACTGGGAAAATGGCCTCCGTGCAATTTTCCCAGAGACCTGTGCATGCACACTAGACTCTGGGACAGCACTTTGGTCACCTAGTGACCCTAGTGTCCAGAGCCACGGCGCTGCCAGCTAGAGAGGAGAGGCCCAGTCAGATCCTGCACACGGGCCTCCTCCTCTGTATATGTGCCCCTGCTCTGACTGTGTCAAGAGTTGCAAGTCCCAGTAAGTCTCCTTCAGACTTGGCTACTTGAAACTCCATTAGTAATTAATTTAATACTCTAAGAGCCTGATAAAGAGTCACAAGCTAATGCAAATGTAATTGTGATTTTCTAGGCTACGGAACTGCTAATATTAACAAGCAAAGTTGCCATCCAGAAATTAAATGAGACACCCATCAGAGCTATTGCAACTGTTAAAGTCAGATTGCTTTCTAACAAATATTTAAAATGCCAGCTCTATTATATACTGTGGATGCCTGCGCATCTTATTACCATGTGCTATGAATGTGCGCTATACATCACAAAAAACCCTACATCCCATAAGAGAAAATAATACACCCACACATTGTTTGAGTTCCAAAGCTCATTGATGTATATATTTGTTATTAAAAGGATATGTATTCAATATATCACAATGTACAGTATATATATAGTTACATGGTTACAATTTATACAGTAAGCAGTTATTAGAAACTAATTCAAATACAGACACGGCCAGTAATACATCACCATATTTTGCTGAAATGCTCACTATGCTCCATCTCACTCTTTCTCTCTCAGTAAAATCATGCAGCTACTGGACAGACTGCATCTCCATCATCATCTGGGACAAACAGGGCCATCTGTCTGTGTGTTCAGCAATACACTGAGAGTTGGGGGTGTGCACAGGTCTCTTGTTATTAGTCTAGGGGATGGAACTTTCTCATTCATGATGAGTCATTGGTCAGTTTATATGCAAGCTATGAAGACATCAAAAGGGCTGGCATGAGTTTCCTGTCCACATGCTTTAAATGGAATGTCATTGTTCTCTTCAGAATTGTGGCTTTATATTCATACATTCAATCATATCTACAAATGGCAAAGTGCTACAACTTAATAACAGGCATCAAATTGATACACACATTAATCTGGTTACTTTGACACCAAGCATGACATGTCCATCTTGGTCCGCCCCAATAATACACATACATGACGTTACTCCATTATATAATTTAAAACATTATGATGTCTTGCTCTTGATATGTTCAATTTATGTGCTGTATGAAATATGTTTTGAATCTATCTTTGTGGCATGTCTGTGTAAATGCGTATATGTTACCATATTTGCTGTGCTCGCTGCACGTATTTGCAAGCATAGCGACTCATAATGTGTGGAGTCTGTATGTTCTCTCTATGTATTATTTTTTTACTTTGACAGTCCACCCTTTTGCAGTAAACAATAACTGCCATAAATTATTAACATAAAAATATTTCAGACAATAATCGATGACCTAGACACATGTATGTATTCATTTCGCAAATCAGACATTTGACTATATTTGGGGAAGACAGGGAGAAGGACGAGACATCCTCTATATGCACTCGGCAGTCACGGGACCACTGGTTGGGTGTGAAACAACATTCAACCTATAGAGTATGCTGGGACAGTGCTTTGGCCTATAATGTCTGATTTGAATGAACATTTCACAAATACATGTACCTACGTCTTTGTACACTGATGTTCGGATTCGATTGAGGTTCTGCTGGGTAGATGGAGAAAACACAAACAAATCGTGAAAGAGACATAAAATTGTCATGATTTACATTCCTATCATTTTCTGAACATTGTTTCCATTTCTGGAACGTATGCTAGGTCTATTTCATCACAGAACAAGGGTTATAAGTAGTGTCCTTCCTAGATAACATAAACCTTTGGAGTTCGTGGAGAGACACTCATAAACCTTTCTTCCACATATATTAATGAGCTCTTTATCTGCTATGTGTGAATAGCCATTGTCTGATTGTTCCTGATTACCTCCCAATTTCCTGAAATTGGTGAGATTTAAACATACCAAGAATTTATCTATGGTACTGGTGGATGTTAAGACTAGGGGGTCTAGTTATATTATATTCCTTGTCCACTGGTCCCCTCCCCCTTCCGTGTAATTCAAGTACCTCAGCTAACTCTAAAAAAATATATGGCACTAATCCTACATCATTTCATCTTAGAGGTACCTGTGAGCACATTCAACATTCCGTTTGGTTTAAGACTTTACCCACTAGTGAGTGGTAATCACTCAATGGATGTCTGTCACCTTATTGCTAGACTGACATATCTGGATGCACTCATCTTCAAATATGGGGTCACAATAACTACAAAATACAGTATTCATCAGACAATAGCCTATCACGTTACCTCCGAACTCCGTAACTACTAGACCTTTGATTTTTCTCTGGCTTTAACAAACTGATAGGCTAATCCTGGGATCCTATAACTAAATCACTCCTTCCTCCAGAGCCAGTTCCAGTCGCACACTCGACTCCTCATGAAAAACCTTGCAAGATTAGAATGTCCTGAAAAAAAATGTTTGTCAGTGGAAAAGAGAAAAAAAAATAGAACAAAACAAATCTTGTCCATAGCAAATAAATTACAATGACTAGTCTTTCTGTAACCCTTTAGCATGCTCAGGTAGTATTCAAGAGTGCCGCCACTCAGTCTTCACGAAACAGACTCTCTGGTGATACTTTTGCGATCTCACTCCATATACGAGTTCCTTCCGGACTACCTACTTTCATGCAATGGGAATCATGGACCCAAGTCTCTCTCTCGGCTACTTTCACTAGGATAGTGCTGTCATCAAAACTTGGTATGGTCCTTCCCACCTGTCTATTAGGCAACCTGGGTGTAAGAACAATCAACAGTCTCTTGGTTCACAATCAAGACAGTTAGTATTTGGCATACCAGGATTCAAAAGTTTCAAGTTCTTTTGTCAAGTTCTCAAATGCTGGCTCATCTCGATAAGGTACTGTACTGTCAACTCATTGGTGTATTTCTGATCATTGTGCGGATCAATCATGACATGAGGTTGTCTTCCAAAAAAACCAAAAAAAAACACAAAAACAAAAACAAAAATTTCAAAGAGGGTGATTCGTTAAGTGAAGATCTGGGAGTGGTTCCGATGCTACCTAATACTAATGGCAGTGTCTATGCCCACAATAGTCCAATTTCAAGCTTTGCTCCTACTCCTAGGTGTACCACTATCTACACACAAATTTCTGCACAATTTTCTATGCGGTAAACACAGCAGCATCCATGGTGGCAGGAAATGCCTCTACCCAGTTTGAGAAAACATCAGTGCACACCAATAAATAATTATAATTCCTAAAGGGTGTTAACTGTGTGAAGTCGATTTGTATTACCTGAAAAGGTCCATCTGCAGAAGGGATATGGGATGGCTCTGTTAGTACTACCTTACCAAATGTTCTTCCTCATGCAAGACAGGTCATTGCTTTCCTGCTTGCCTGAGAAGAGAACCTTGGAACACGCCAGTAAGCTCTTACCAATTTGCACATACCTTCCTTCCCCTAGGTGAGTCAGACCATATCCCGCCTCAGCTAGGCTTAGGAGATACGTCCTGGGGGCCGCTGGCTTACCTTGTCCATCTCTCCAGAGTCCTGGGGACTCCTAACCATACCCCTTCGACTTCCAGACCTCCTTTTCCTGTAGGGAACACAAATTTGTATCTTCATTTA
The DNA here is from genome assembly GCF_028390025.1 of Pseudophryne corroboree. Taxonomy (NCBI): domain Eukaryota; kingdom Metazoa; phylum Chordata; class Amphibia; order Anura; family Myobatrachidae; genus Pseudophryne; species Pseudophryne corroboree. Next base: position 425,372,322 of record NC_086447.1, on the reverse strand, counting down.
ACTGTTGTGTGTTTGCAATGTAGAGTACCATGAGCATAATTATAAAAAAAAAGAAAAAAAAAACATCTCTAGAGGAGAGAAAGTAGAAGAAAATGTCAGGTCTGCGTTCACCAATGGACATATCAGTGTCTATACAAAAATTTCCCTTCACCAGTATTCTCATCCTTCCTCCACCCTTTGTGCATGACAAGGCACACTGCAGTAATACTGGTGTCATTGTGCTGGTGAGACATACTGGGTTCAGGCAGAACTCTGAAGGACCAATTAGGCATGTAGTGATTGAACTGTAATCAGGTCCATGTATTGTACAAACCTGTTTGAACGCAAAATATGAAGAGGAAACTGTGGAGAAACAGAATAGAGGTTGGTGACAGATAAGTTTGTAGAGGTGGAGAGGATTTTATTAAAATGACAACTGGATTGGGCACTACGGGGAATTGATTACCTACTTTGTCAACCCCCCTTAAAGCTTGTGCATGCTGTGTCACTACTGGGACTACTTCAACCATCAATCCAGTGCCTTGTCCATCCTAAGTTCATAGGGAACCCGGTATCTGTGAGATAATTTCCTCTACCTGTGATGGACATGAATCTAGAACAGTGTAATGCAACATTAGTCTTTGAGGGTATCTAACATACCTTGTACTTCCTGAGCGGGAGTACAATATATGTATTTCATATATAACAAAGTTTCTGTTACGTTAGTCAGGGGCCCTTTATGTTAGGAAAAAGGAAAGGAAAGGGTTTAGCATCGTAGGGGCCCAATCGTAACTTCAGCAGGTTTTTGTCAAAGGGTAATGTTGCACTTCTTTTGTTCCTCCCATTTGCCGAATTAATGTTTAGCAGTGATCTTATCCAGACGGAGAATTTTCTATTACTTCAAAAGACAAAAAAAAATTAACAAGCTTCTAGGTCATGCGAAGTATTCATTCAATCCTTCTCATCCTGTATTAAGGGTCTGTACATGGTCCAACAAACATTTCCATGCTCATCTTGACTAGGGGCATTACTAGGAATGAATACTTCTTATATGGTAACTAAATGAAATACCCAGGGGTTACCCTGTCTCTGTCCGCTTTCCTATTGGCAAATACTAATGTGCGGACAGGTTTTTTTCTCCATTTCTGACGTTACTTTCTTGATTTTTTATTGGAGGGGGGGTTTTACTATATATGTACATGAATGACACCATACTTACCAGTTCCACTGGTCTCAGCCACTTCCTCCGCAGGCTACTGCTCTTCTGTTACCAGTTGGATACTCCTCTGAGTGCATGAGAAATGGCTGAAACCAGTCAGGTCACCTTCTCCTCCTAAATAAAACTTCGACATTCATTAGTACATATATAGGTTACATTCATATTTTTCATCTTTTTATTTTTATTATTTTATATAGTTGGTATGCTGGCCGTAACTGCTTCCACATCTACATATGGCGGTGTACTTGCTTTCTCTTTTTTTTTACTTGTTTATTGTTGCTACAAGTTCATACAGTTCTTATATTTCCATTCTTGTCTTATTATGACTTTGGTTAGACATACTACCTGTAATACCTTAGGATCAAACTCACCAACCCCAGGGAATGATGCCCTATCTTCAGCAGTCATACACATACATTCATTGCAGTAAGCTCTTTGAACACCTATTTCACTTTGAACACTTAGTTCTTTTAAACCTCGCTGACCCTCTGGTCGCACCTCTTCTGCCTGAACTCTGGCTACTGAAAGTCTCTTGCTTGAGCAACTGGCTCCCATATTTGTGGGCCTTTTCCAAAATACACAATACAAGCAGATGGTGAAAGTTACTCGAGCGCCTTTCACTCGCTCTCGCCCACGCTGGCCAGTACTACGATACACTGTTGATAGTGGATCGCTATGTACCCAACTTAGGGCTCCTATCAGACCTTACAGCACTGCAATTTCTTTCGGTGGAAGTTCTGTTGGAATATTTTCCTGAGAGAGGCAGCAAAAAATTCCTTTTTGGTATCTTTCCACTGGAATTTTTGTAGGGTGAAAAATAGAAAACTTCAATAACTATTGCTCACCCTTTCCAGTTGAAGCCCACCAGGGAGATTTCCTGACGTAATCAGAGAAAATACCCTTGTTTACACAATCACGTCTGCGTATGCTTTCCACAGCGCTTATGACACAATAATATCACGTTGTGCTGTGCAGAACACACAGACGTGTGGTTCAATCGCACAGCGTAAAGATACTTGTTATCTATCTGCCCTACAATTGCTGTCACCTGGAACACCTAGTTCACCTGGAACACCTAGTTCACTTTGAAAACCTAGTTCACTTGGGACGCACAGTTCACTTTGAACACCTAGTTCACTTTGAACTCCTAGTTCTTTTCACGTAAGGTTGCGAACCCTACGCCACCGGGCCTCTACTAACCCAGTGTTTCCACGGGACCTGAATTTTCTTCGGGGTTCAATACATCCACTCCTGCTTTCACTCACTCAAATACACAGTGTTTTTCTTTTCTGTACAGAAAATATCACTCCCTTCGATTGATGGTTTTAACCCAGAGGCAGTACCATTTAAACAAAGTTTTACACTAATCTGCTTTTGAAATCAGATAGTTATATGCTATAGTATTAAATATAATCTATCCCGCCTTAAATTGAACTGCTATTGTGCGGTTATAATTTGCGCTCGCAACTCTACACAACTGTACACTGTCCTCGCGTACCATACCACGTGTACAAACGTGCGTTTGCAATTCGAAAAACCACACAATCTCTATAAATGTGAGAAATAAAACTACTATCGCTCACAAACACAACACACAGTTGTTTCCGTATAAACCTAAGCAACTAGGCCAGTACTGTGTTTCATGTTTTTATAATTACTCCCTTAACACACTAATTCAATATATATATATATATATATATATATATATATATATAATTCCAAGGGTAAAGCAGGCGGCACTCAGCAGTCTGGATTCCATTAAACTTTTATTGAACAACCGACATGTTTCGGAGCTTCCTCCGTCCTCAGGGCAGTAATAACCAATGTGCACAAACATACTTTCTTAAATCCTCAACCAAATCAAAATCACAATGAGCTCTAATGTCACTCACCTGCTCCACAGCACGCCGACGATGCCGCTCTCCCGGTCCACTACCGCGTCTCACGGGTGACGTCATCATGGCGCGCCGTGTCGCAGGGAGCTTCCATGGTAACCAGGACGCTATTACACTGCGTCCATAGAGCCGCCTGTTAGTGCAAGCTAAAGGAGATAAAATCAAAAAATAAAAAACGTGAAAACATAAACACCATTTAAAAAACAGGCACTGTCATAAATAGCTCGTAAGTCCCATATTATTAATAACAATTTACACAAAGATACGTGTTAATGATACCTAAAAGGCTCATAATAAACACTATATGCAAGATAGAGTTTACTAAACTAATAAGCAAAAAATGAGAACAAAAGAACCATTCACTTAGTTACAAAAAGCATTGCAGACCCAAATTCTCATTAAGGCCCTTAGGGGAAATAGTCCCCAATGAAAAGATCCATCTGGACTCCTTCTGCATCAGGATCCTATTCCTATCGCCCCCCCTATGTGATTTAGGTACGTGGTCAATTAGAATAGCCCTAATAGATGCAACATTGTGTTTGGCCGCTAGACAATGTCGGGCAAAAGGCTGCTCACTATGTCCCTTCTCGTAAGCCTTCTTGATGGCACTACGATGAAGGGCCATACGTTCCCTAAATTGGCGAATTGTTTTACCTATATAGGCCAAACCACAAGGGCAAGTTAGAAGGTAAACTACATGTGTAGTGGTGCACGTGAGTCTGTGTTGTATTTTTATTTTACGACTAGTATGTGGATGGTTAAATGTAGCCCCTGACATCAGGGTGTTACACGTTGCGCATCCCAGGCAGCGATAGCAGCCTAACTTTTGTCTCAAAAAGTGTGACTCCCTGAGCTTGGTGAGATTGGTAACATCAAGCTTCATAACCATGTCACCCAAATTCTTGCCACGGGTATAACAAGGCATGATACGTGTCTCCGCTAGAGATGACATGGTCTGGTCTGTCTGAATGATAGGCCACATTTGTTTGGCCTTTTGTCTCACTCTTTTACTAGCGGTAGTGTGGGTATTAACCCAAGTAAGTCTTTTAAGGTCATTAGAGACCTTCATCGGTTGTAAGGTATGTTCGCGTGGTATGTTTAAGACCTTAGTTTTAGCCGCCTGTAACTCTCGCAGTGGATAACCTCGATGCGCAAATTTAGTCAACATGTTATCTAATGCTACCACGGTTTCTAGTGGGTCAGAGGTAATCCGTCTCACTCGTAAAAACTGTGAGTACGGTAACCCATGTTTAAGCGCTAATGGGTGGAAGCTTTGATGACTAAGGAGCATATTGCGATCCGTGGGTTTGATGTAAATGGCAGTTGATATCCTGTGGTTAGAACAAGTGATAGAAACATCTAGGTAATTAATGTTAACCTCATCTATGACATATGTAAATTTGACTACTTGTGATGTCAAATTGTGCCTATCCCACAGGTCCGCAAGCTCCTCCCTAGTACCCCCCCAAAAGACTAATAAGTCGTCTATATACCGCTTATAGTATATAACATGCTGCATGACTGCAGTGTTCAAATAGAACATCTGTTGTTCCACCTGGTACATGAAGGCATTGGCGTACGATGGGGCCACCGCCGACCCCATCGCACAACCTGCCTGCTGCAAGAAAAATACACCGTTAAAAATAAAATAATTACGGCTCAATACCATGTACAATAGTTTCAAAAACACTCCTAATTCAGGACCTTTATACAATTCATTGTCCTGTAGTAGCAGACGCACTGCCTCAACACCCGCATCATGCGGAATGCAGGTGTAGAGGCTAGTAACGTCTGCACTGCAGAGCAAGGTATGTGATGGCAAGTTATCCAAGTCCTGCATCTGTACTAGAAGTGAAGTAGTGTCCTTAAGATAGGACGGAATGGCTTGAACACACGGATTCAAATAGGCATCCAAATATACTGATACCGGATGGTACAAAGAGCCACGTGCCGACACAATAGGTCGGCCCGGAGGGTCAACTAGCGACTTGTGTACCTTCGGGACCGTATAAAACAAGGGTACCTTGGGAAATTCTACCATAAGAGCCTGCTTAGCATCAAGTGAAATGAGGTCCTGTTCACAGACCTCCTGTAAATAGTGATCCAATTCACTTTTATACTCAGAAGTGGGGTCCCTAGTGAGTTTACTGTTAGTAGCTGTGTCATTAAGCTGACGGTCACACTCCTTAATGTATGCTGTCAAGTCCTGGACCACTATTGCACCCCCCTTGTCAGCTTTGCGGACTACTATGTCCGTGCGCTCTGCCAAGCCTTTTAGTATCTTCCGCTCCCCCCTGGATATATTACTAAACGGAACGGCACTAGGAACAGTGCCCTCCCTTTCTACCATCCTAAGGAAGGTTTTGATGGAAGGATTCAGACTGGGGGGGTCAAAATTGGATCCAGGCATAATTTTACGTAATTGTGGAGGTATCGATTGACACGAGTCACTAGAAGGTCTAGAGTTGAAAAACTCTTTGCGTCTCAGAGTCCGGCCAAGACGATGGACTTCCACTTTCCAAGTGAGTGGATCCGGGTCTCTAGCTGGCACAAAAGACAATCCCTTGGCTAATAAATGATATTCATGGTCGGTCAAGGGTGTGGATGACAGGTTAAAGATAAGTTCCTTCAAGCTCGCGGAGGATTTTGTCCGGAGGATCCTTTGATTTTGCTGCGAGCGCCTCGTCCTTGTCCTCTTCCTCGTCCTTTGGGAGGGGTTTTGTTGGACCGTGTCGATCTCCCCCCTGCCGACTGATCTAAAGGGACATGTGTCTCACGAGATTGATTAGAAGAAGAGGCCGCCTCTGAATCACTAGCTGACGTGCTTGTACCCGGTGCTGTGTTCCTGTATTTTCTAAAGGGAGCTCTCCGTTTGGAAAAATGTTGTCCTTGGTTAGGGGTAGCATTACCAAGCCATGGGTAAACTTGTCGTTGTGCATAGTCTCTCTGGACCTTGACAAGCTTATCCTTTTTAAAACGGATGAGGTTCAGTCGGTACTGTTCAATTTGAGTGCTCAATTTATTCACCCAATCATTATTGGAATCAGACACCAGTGTCGGCTTATGTTTTAATTCAAAATCCTGCAGCTGCGTGGTAGCCAGGTTAAGCTCCCTGGTCGATTCTTCAACCACAAGCAGTAGTAGATCCATCGAGCATTTATTTAGGATCGCAACCCACCGCCTGCAGAATTGTGGGTTGTAACGCCCAATGGTCGGCGAGTTGCGAATCCTAAAACCTCTGGGAATGAGGTTACTGCGGTAATAATCAGAGAGTGTGATCCCATGGTATGTAAAATCACACTCCCTCTGCTTCAAACGGAGCCAATTTTTGAATAGCTCGTCGTTAGTATTGACAACTGGCTCATCTTCCAATCTACGCCCCACTAGTATGGAGTTGGCCTCAGCATCCGAAAAACTAAAGCGGTCGCTGGCATCTTTATGAATTAAATCTAGCACCGCCTCGAGATCAGCATTTGTACCTGCCATCACTGGAATGGTTACTGGTTGCAAAAAAAACTTGGGAGAAAAAAACGTGCTATATGGACATACTCATTAAAAACAAAAAACAGTCTGTCTTACAAGCTGTAAGATGATCCTAATCCCTCGGGGTATGGTAATAAAGATATATGCCGGTGCCTTGACTTGGTATCACACTCTAGGCCACTGACCTATCCGTGCAAAGTCCATATGCAGATGTCGTAGTGGTGTCCGGCACTCAGAGCAAGTAAGTGGTAATGTGCTGCGGTGCCCTCCTTGAGGGAATGGTGTCCCACTGTATAATTCCAAGGGTAAAGCAGGCGGCACTCAGCAGTCTGGATTCCATTAAACTTTTATTGAACAACCGACATGTTTCGGAGCTTCCTCCGTCCTCAGGGCAGTAATAACCAATGTGCACAAACATACTTTATCTTTGTGTAAATTGTTATTAATAATATGGGACTTACGAGCTATTTATGACAGTGCCTGTTTTTTAAATGGTGTTTATGTTTTCACGTTTTTTATTTTTTGATTTTATCTCCTTTAGCTTGCACTAACAGGCGGCTCTATGGACGCAGTGTAATAGCGTCCTGGTTACCATGGAAGCTCCCTGCGACACGGCGCGCCATGATGACGTCACCCGTGAGACGCGGTAGTGGACCGGGAGAGCGGCATCGTCGGCGTGCTGTGGAGCAGGTGAGTGACATTAGAGCTCATTGTGATTTTGATTTGGTTGGGGATTTAAGAAAGTGTGTTTGTGCACATTGGTTATTACTGCCCTGAGGACGGAGGAAGCTCCGAAACATGTCGGTTGTTCAATAAAAGTTTAATGGAATCCAGACTGCTGAGTGCCGCCTGCTTTACCCTTGGAATTATACAGTGGGACACCATTCCCTCAAGGAGGGCACCGCAGCACATTACCACTTACTTGCTCTGAGTGCCGGACACCACTACGACATCTGCATATGGACTTTGCACGGATAGGTCAGTGGCCTAGAGTGTGATACCAAGTCAAGGCACCGGCATATATCTTTATTACCATACCCCGAGGGATTAGGATCATCTTACAGCTTGTAAGACAGACTGTTTTTTGTTTTTAATGAGTATGTCCATATAGCACGTTTTTTTCTCCCAAGTTTTTTTTGCAACCAGTAACCATTCCAGTGATGGCAGGTACAAATGCTGATCTCGAGGCGGTGCTAGATTTAATTCATAAAGATGCCAGCGACCGCTTTAGTTTTTCGGATGCTGAGGCCAACTCCATACTAGTGGGGCGTAGATTGGAAGATGAGCCAGTTGTCAATACTAACGACGAGCTATTCAAAAATTGGCTCCGTTTGAAGCAGAGGGAGTGTGATTTTACATACCATGGGATCACACTCTCTGATTATTACCGCAGTAACCTCATTCCCAGAGGTTTTAGGATTCGCAACTCGCCGACCATTGGGCGTTACAACCCACAATTCTGCAGGCGGTGGGTTGCGATCCTAAATAAATGCTCGATGGATCTACTACTGCTTGTGGTTGAAGAATCGACCAGGGAGCTTAACCTGGCTACCACGCAGCTGCAGGATTTTGAATTAAAACATAAGCCGACACTGGTGTCTGATTCCAATAATGATTGGGTGAATAAATTGAGCACTCAAATTGAACAGTACCGACTGAACCTCATCCGTTTTAAAAAGGATAAGCTTGTCAAGGTCCAGAGAGACTATGCACAACGACAAGTTTACCCATGGCTTGGTAATGCTACCCCTAACCAAGGACAACATTTTTCCAAACGGAGAGCTCCCTTTAGAAAATACAGGGACACAGCACCGGGTACAAGCACGTCAGCTAGTGATTCAGAGGCGGCCTCTTCTTCTAATCAATCTCGTGAGACACATGTCCCTTTAGATCAGTCGGCAGGGGGGAGATCGACACGGTCCAACAAAACCCCTCCCAAAGGACGAGGAAGAGGACAAGGACGAGGCGCTCGCAGCAAAATCAAAGGATCCTCCGGACAAAATCCTCCGCGAGCTTGAAGGAACTTATCTTTAACCTGTCATCCACACCCTTGACCGACCATGAATATCATTTATTAGCCAAGGGATTGTCTTTTGTGCCAGCTAGAGACCCGGATCCACTCACTTGGAAAGTGGAAGTCCATCGTCTTGGCCGGACTCTGAGACGCAAAGAGTTTTTCAACTCTAGACCTTCTAGTGACTCGTGTCAATTGATACCTCCACAATTACGTAAAATTATGCCTGGATCCAATTTTGACCCCCCCAGTCTGAATCCTTCCATCAAAACCTTCCTTAGGATGGTAGAAAGGGAGGGCACTGTTCCTAGTGCCGTTCCGTTTAGTAATATATCCAGGGGGGAGCGGAAGATACTAAATGGCTTGGCAGAGCGCACGGACATAGTAGTCCGCAAAGCTGACAAGGGGGGTGCAATAGTGGTCCAGGACTTGACAGCATACATTAAGGAGTGTGACCGTCAGCTTAATGACACAGCTACTTACAGTAAACTCACTAGGGACCCCACTTCTGAGTATAAAAGTGAATTGGATCACTATTTACAGGAGGTCTGTGAACAGGACCTCATTTCACTTGATGCTAAGCAGGCTCTTATGGTAGAATTTCCCAAGGTACCCTTGTTTTATACGGTCCCGAAGGTACACAAGTCGCTAGTTGACCCTCCGGGCCGACCTATTGTGTCGGCACGTGGCTCTTTGTACCATCCGGTATCAGTATATTTGGATGCCTATTTGAATCCGTGTGTTCAAGCCATTCCGTCCTATCTTAAGGACACTACTTCACTTCTAGTACAGATGCAGGACTTGGATAACTTGCCATCACATACCTTGCTCTGCAGTGCAGACGTTACTAGCCTCTACACCTGCATTCCGCATGATGCGGGTGTTGAGGCAGTGCGTCTGCTACTGCAGGACAATGAATTGTATAAAGGTCCTGAATTAGGAGTGTTTTTGAAACTATTGTACATGGTATTGAGCCGTAATTATTTTATTTTTAACGGTGTATTTTTCTTGCAGCAGGCAGGTTGTGCGATGGGGTCGGCGGTGGCCCCATCGTACGCCAATGCCTTCATGTACCAGGTGGAACAACAGATGTTCTATTTGAACACTGCAGTCATGCAGCATGTTATATACTATAAGCGGTATATAGACGACTTATTAGTCTTTTGGGGGGGTACTAGGGAGGAGCTTGCGGACCTGTGGGATAGGCACAATTTGACATCACAAGTAGTCAAATTTACATATGTCATAGATGAGGTTAACATTAATTACCTAGATGTTTCTATCACTTGTTCTAACCACAGGATATCAACTGCCATTTACATCAAACCCACGGATCGCAATATGCTCCTTAGTCATCAAAGCTTCCACCCATTAGCGCTTAAACATGGGTTACCGTACTCACAGTTTTTACGAGTGAGACGGATTACCTCTGACCCACTAGAAACCGTGGTAGCATTAGATAACATGTTGACTAAATTTGCGCATCGAGGTTATCCACTGCGAGAGTTACAGGCGGCTAAAACTAAGGTCTTAAACATACCACGCGAACATACCTTACATCCGATGAAGGTCTCTAATGACCTTAAAAGACTAGCTTGGGTTAATACCCACACTACCGCTAGTAAAAGAGTGAGACAAAAGGCCAAACAAATGTGGCCTATCATTCAGACAGACCAGACCATGTCATCTCTAGCGGAGACACGTATCATGCCTTGTTATACCCGTGGCAAGAATTTGGGTGACATGGTTATGAAGCTTGATGTTACCAATCTCACCAAGCTCAGGGAGTCACACTTTTTGAGACAAAAGTTAGGCTGCTATCGCTGCCTGGGATGCGCAACGTGTAACACCCTGATGTCAGGGGCTACATTTAACCATCCACATACTGGTCGTAAAATAAAAATACAACACAGACTCACGTGCACCACTACACATGTAGTTTACCTTCTAACTTGCCCTTGTGGTTTGGCCTATATAGGTAAAACAATTCGCCAATTTAGGGAACGTATGGCCCTTCATCGTAGTGCCATCAAGAAGGCTTACGAGAAGGGACATAGTGAGCAGCCTTTTGCCCGACATTGTCTAGCGGCCAAACACAATGTTGCATCTATTAGGGCTATTCTAATTGACCACGTACCTAAATCACATAGGGGGGGCGATAGGAATAGGATCCTGATGCAGAAGGAGTCCAGATGGATCTTTTCATTGGGGACTATTTCCCCTAAGGGCCTTAATGAGAATTTGGGTCTGCAATGCTTTTTGTAACTAAGTGAATGGTTCTTTTGTTCTCATTTTTTGCTTATTAGTTTAGTAAACTCTATCTTGCATATAGTGTTTATTATGAGCCTTTTAGGTATCATTAACACGTATCTTTGTGTAAATTGTTATTAATAATATGGGACTTACGAGCTATTTATGACAGTGCCTGTTTTTTAAATGGTGTTTATGTTTTCACGTTTTTTATTTTTTGATTTTATCTCCTTTAGCTTGCACTAACAGGCGGCTCTATGGACGCAGTGTAATAGCGTCCTGGTTACCATGGAAGCTCCCTGCGACACGGCGCGCCATGATGACGTCACCCGTGAGACGCGGTAGTGGACCGGGAGAGCGGCATCGTCGGCGTGCTGTGGAGCAGGTGAGTGACATTAGAGCTCATTGTGATTTTGATTTGGTTGGGGATTTAAGAAAGTATGTTTGTGCACATTGGTTATTACTGCCCTGAGGACGGAGGAAGCTCCAAAACATGTCGGTTGTTCAATAAAAGTTTAATGGAATCCAGACTGCTGAGTGCCGCCTGCTTTACCCTTGGAATTATACAGTGGGACACCATTCCCTCAAGGAGGGCACCGCAGCACATTACCACTTACTTGCTCTGAGTGCCGGACACCACTACGACATCTATATATATATATATATATATATATAACAAGTTCTATGCTCCGGCACTGGGCATTGCCCCGACAATGGGGCTGGCTTGCTCCGGTGCCCTCCTCCAGGTGTAACAACCAGATGAATACCAACAGGAACAAATGAGGCGGCACTCAGAGTCTTCAAACAAATTTAGAAATTGTAATGGTGCATATCAACGTTTCGGGGTCTCCCCCTTCATCAGGATTAGTGCAATACAAAACAGAGTGTGCTTAAATAGAACTTACCCCCCTCAAGAACATCCCCTCCAGCGTGTGCCCGTGGCTGCGCCATCCCGGCATCTTGCCCGCCGTCTCCAGCGTCACAGCGGAAGTGACGCGCCGGCGCCCGGAGGCGCTTCCACGGCCACGCTGCCTAGCAACAGAGAAGAATGTAAACACCCTTAGTGGTCCTTACTTTAAACACTATTCTTATGCTTGTTTACTTATCATACATCAGTGTTAAAAATCTTAGTGCTCTCTTAGTTTAGTGCTAGGGAATAAAACATTATTTGCATACACATATAAACAACTTTTTTTTAAAAATACAAGAAAATACACAAGTGAAAAACAGTATAAAAACATTATCAGAGTTACATGCACCAGTGAGCCGACCCTTTTGGCTCCGCCTCAATCTGTTATTACCTCGCTTCGTATAAATAAAGCGTAGTGTAGCAGAACATGGATGTTACAGATACTCTGCGCTGATTTTAAACTTTAAACCAGCTACCTTATTCTTCTAGGTGCTGTTTTTTAACTATTTCATTTCATTTCAACGCACGGTGACCAAGGGATGCCTCGCATCCTCTAAAGGCGGAATATCTCCGTTGGTACCTTACTGAATCAAAAAATGGAAGAGTAACTATCCTGTCTAAATGAAATTGATAAGTCCCAAATTGTCATTTAGCCCAGCGGGTCTAAGTGTATTTAACCTATGAATCCACCTGGACTCTAATTGCAAAAGTTTTTTGCCTCTGTCGCCACCTCGCATAGACTCTGGTACATGGTCTATGATTCTATGTTTAAAAGTGGCCATGGTATGTCTACATTCCACAAAGTGTTTAGCTACAGGTTGGTCCCCTTTGCCTGTTGCAAGGGCATTCCGGATGGCCAACCTGTGTTGTGCCATCCTGATTTTAAACTGGCATTCGGTCTTGCCGATGTAATATCTGCCACATGGGCAGATAATGGCATAAACTACAAATTTGGTCGTACAGGTTAGTGGCCATTTAATGGGGAATTTTTTACCTGTACATGGATGTGTAATACTATCTCCCACCGACATGTGTGAACAGGTCGTACATCCCGTGCATTTAAAGCAACCATTCTTACGTTGCAGAAAATGCTTTGGGGTTTCCTTGAATTTTGCCATGTCTGTTTTGACTACCATGTCCTTGATGCTCCTTCCTTTCATAAAACTGGGCATCACTCTCTGATGACGGAACATAAGTAAATCAGGGTCAGTGGCCACTAGTGGCCATAATTTCTTTACCTGCTTTTGTGTATGATTACTATGTGCATTGAAATCACACACCCAGGGGATAACATCACCCTATTTTTTAGCACCCTTTGGTACCAAGCTTTCAATTCTATTTTTACTTAAAGCTTTTTCTTTGGCATGTACTAATAGTTGTCGTGGGTAACCTCTGGCAAGCAATCTGGATTCCATTTCTTCCAATTGCTTATCTCTCTCATCTATATTGCTATTGATCCTGCACACTCTCAGAAGTTGGGAATAAGGTACACTCCTGACGGTGGATAATGGGTGACAACTATCGTATCTAAGGATGGTATTACGGTCAGTTGGTTTTTTATAGAGAGATGTCACGACTAAGTCTTCCTGTAAACTAATCCTTAGATCCAGGAAGCATATGTCACTACGACTGCTGCTCAGTGTCAGTTTAATTGGACTATCTGTGGTGTTATGTAATTTAACAATCTCATGTAAATCAGCCGCCTCACCATGCCACATCAAGAACAGATCATCTATATATCTGTAGTATTGAAACAACCTACTAGATACCAAACTATTAGTGAAAAACAGATTGCGTTCCACCTCCCACATGTAGGCATTAGCAAACGAGGGTGCCACGGAAGATCCCATGGCACACCCCGTTTGCTGCCTATAAAACTGGCCATCAAAACTGAAAAAGTTATGTGTCAACGTAAAATTTAACAGAGACATGAAAAAAATCAATATCAGGCCCCTCGTATAACACATTCCCAGTGATCAGCTGTCTAACCGCCTGCATCCCTTGTGTATGCGGGATGCAGGTATATAGGCTTATGACATCGATGGTGGCTAGAGTGATGTCAGCTGGTACCCGATCAAAAGAGGAAAATGTATATAAGAGCGTAGCGGAATCTTTAAGATGGGTGCACGGTTGTAGAAAGCAATCCAGGAAGATTGCAATAGGCTCACACAGAGACCCCCGGGCTGAAATGATTGGTCTGCCCGGTGGCCTCTGTGCATCCTTATGAATTTTAGGGATAGTGTAGAAAAGGGGTGACACTGGGTAATCTGACCATAATTTTTGGAACACTTCTGTTGAAATAATGTCCTCTTCCCTAGCCTGTTGTAAAATGGCCTTTAGTTCCTTCTGGTATTCCACTGACGGATCACGTGGTAGTTTACAATAAGTCACTTCATCAGAGAGCAGTCGCAGGCATTCTTCTTTGTAGTCGGCGAGCTCCTGGATCACTATTGCTCCGCCTTTATCCGCATGGCGGATCACGACATCCCTCCTCTTGCTTAAGCCTTGGAGGGCCTCCCTTTCGGACCGTTGTAAATTGTGGGGTTTCTGCTCTTGATGCATTGTCCCAGCAGCCTCCACCATCCTGTGGTAGGTCTTGAAGGATGCGTTTTGCGAAATGGGGTCAAAGTGCGATCTTTGACCCAATTTTTGGATCCTCGGAGATAGCTTGGTCCTTTCTTTGACAGGTGGTTGTTTACTGAAGTGTTCCTTAAGTTTTAAAGTGCGGTGCAGTTTGAAGGCATTCACCTTCCACTTAAACTCATCCCCATAGTTGGTGGGTACAAACGAAAGCCCCTTGCTCAAAACCTTTGTTTCTGCAGGCGTGAGTGGGGTATTAGATAAATTAAATATCAAAGCTTCTTCTCCCTCAGCAGCCTGGGCCGGGTTCTGTCTTTTGTTTTGGCCGCCCCGCCTTGTCCATTTCTATTTCTTCCCCGTGCTGAAAAACCTGCACGGGAACTTGCCCCTAAAGGGGTCTCATGCTGCAGAGTAGATGGTGAAGGCTTGTGTACTTCATCTGATTCACTGGCTGATGTATTATCGGAACGCTCCACTTGTCTTGTTTTGCGGAACCGTTGGAATTTACCCCCTGTGGTGATATTGGTGGTAGATCCCAGCCAGGGATACACACGGTGGTGGGCATAGTCAAGCTGCACTTTGTTTAATTTTTCTTTTTTAAACTTCAGTAAACTGTTTTTATATTGTTCCACTTGTTCATTTAATTTTTTTAGCCAGCCTGCAGATTGCTCAGCTGCCAGTAATTGGGCATGCTCTTTTTCAAACATACCAATAAGCTCTCTGGTTTTAATGTGCTCCCTATTGGATTCATCGATAACAAGCAGGATCAAATCCATGGAGCATTTATTCAATATGGAGATCCATTTTTTACAGAACGTTGGTATGTTATGTACTCTAAACCCTCTGGGCAGCTGCTTTGCTCGATAGTAATCAGATAAAGGCCCTCATTCCGAGTTGATCGCTCGCAAGGCGAATTTAGCAGAGTTGCTGACGCTAAGCCTATGCCTACTGGGAGTGTATCTTAGCTTCTTAAAATTGCGACCGATGTATTCGCAATATTGCGATTACAAACTACTTAGCAGTTTCAGAGTAGCTTCAGACTTACTCGGCATCTGCGATCAGTTCAGTGCTTGTCGCTCCTGTTTTGACGTCACAAACACACCCAGCGTTCGCCCAGACACTCCCCCGTTTCCCCGGCCACTCCTGCGTTTTTTCCGGAAACGGTAGCGTTTTTTCCCGCACGCCCATAAAACGGCCTGTTTCCGCCCAGTAACACCCATTTCCTGTCAATCACATTACGATCGCCGAAGCGATGAAAAAGCCGTGAGTAAAAATACTATCTCCATTATAAAATTACTTGGCGCAGTCGCAGTGCGAATATTGCGCATGCGTACTAAGCGGAATTTCACTGCGATGCGATGAAAAATACCGAGCGAACGACTCGGAATGAGGGCCAAAGTGCGGCAGTGGTATAAGTAATCAAGTTCCCTTTTCTTTAGGCGTAACAAATCTCTATAGGCGTCTTCATTGGTTGTGACCAACACTTCAGAAAAAATGGGATCTTTATGCAGGATGTTTTCTGCCACCAGGTCAGAATAACTTAGCGTCCCTTAACACACTAATTCAAATATATATATATATATATATATATATATATACAATACATCACTTCCTTTGAATAATCTCACTCACGATTACTTTTCACTTTTTAGAGATCATTATTCACTATACCTTTTATCTAATTTAAATAATTCTCTTAAAAATGTATTATATAATCCTATTTATTAGAGATGAGCGGGTTCGGTTTCTCTGAATCCGAACCCGCCAGAACTTCATGTTTTTTTTCACGGGTCCGAGCGACTCGGATCTTCCCGCCTTGCTCGGTTAACCCGAGCGCGCCCCGAACGTCATCATGACGCTGTCGGATTCTCGCGAGGCTCGGATTCTATCGCGAGACTCGGATTCTATATAAGGAGCCGCGCGTCGCCGCCATTTTCACACGTGCATTGAGATTGATAGGGAGAGGACGTGGCTGGCGTCCTCTCCGTTTAGAATAGATTAGAGAGACACTTGATTTACTAATTTTGGGGAGCATTAGGAGTACTCAGTACAGTGCAGAGTTTTGCTGATAGTGACCACCAGTTTTATTTATAATCCGTTCTCTGCCTGAAAAAAGCGATACACAGCACACAGTGACTCAGTCACATACCATATCTGTGTGCACTGCTCAGGCTCAGGCCAGTGTGCTGCATCATCTATTATCTATATATAATATTATATATATCTGTCTGACTGCTCAGCTCACACAGCTTATAATTGTGGGGGAGACTGGGGAGCACTACTGCAGTGCCAGTTATAGGTTATAGCAGGAGCCAGGAGTACATAATATATTATATAGTGAGTGACCACCAGACACACAGTGCAGTTTATTTAATATATCCGTTCTCTGCCTGAAAAAAGCGATACACACAGTGACTCAGTCAGTCACATACCATATCTGTGTGCACTGCTCAGGCTCAGGCCAGTGTGCTGCATCATCTATATATATTATATATCTGTCTGACTGCTCAGCTCACACAGCTTATAATTGTGGGGGAGACTGGGGAGCACTACTGCAGTGCCAGTTATAGGTTATAGCAGGAGCCAGGAGTACATAATATTATATTAAAATTAAACAGTGCACACTTTTGCTGCAGGAGTGCCACTGCCAGTGTGACTAGTGACCAGTGACCTGACCACCAGTATATATAATATTAGTAGTATACTATCTCTTTATCAACCAGTCTATATTAGCAGCAGACACAGTACAGTGCGGTAGTTCACGGCTGTGGCTACCTCTGTGTCGGCACTCGGCAGCCCGTCCATAATTGTATATACCACCTAACCGTGGTTTTTTTTTCTTTCTTTATACATACATACTAGTTACGAGTATACTATCTCTTTATCAACCAGTCTATATATTAGCAGCAGACACAGTACAGTGCGGTAGTTCACGGCTGTGGCTACCTCTGTGTCGGCACTCGGCAGCCCGTCCATAATTGTATATACCACCTAACCGTGGTTTTTTTTTCTTTCTTTATACATACATACTAGTTACGAGTATACTATCTCTTTATCAACCAGTCTATATATTAGCAGCAGACACAGTACAGTGCGGTAGTTCACGGCTGTGGCTACCTCTGTGTCGGCACTCGGCAGCCCGTCCATAATTGTATATACCACCTAACCGTGGTTTTTTTTTCTTTCTTTATACATACATACTAGTTACGAGTATACTATCTCTTTATCAACCAGTCTACATATTAGCAGCAGACACAGTACAGTGCGGTAGTTCACGGCTGTGGCTACCTCTGTGTCGGCACTCGGCAGCCCGTCCATAATTGTATATACCACCTAACCGTGGTTTTTTTTTCTTTCTTTATACATACATACTAGTTACGAGTATACTATCTCTTTATCAACCAGTCTATATATTAGCAGCAGACACAGTACAGTGCGGTAGTTCACGGCTGTGGCTACCTCTGTGTCGGCACTCGGCAGCCCGTCCATAATTGTATATACCACCTAACCGTGTTTTTTTTTTCTTTCTTTATACATACATACTAGTTACGAGTATACTATCTCTTTATCAACCAGTCTATATATTAGCAGCAGACACAGTACAGTGCGGTAGTTCACGGCTGTGGCTACCTCTGTGTCGGCACTCGGCAGCCCGTCCATAATTGTATATACCACCTAACCGTGGTTTTTTTTTCTTTCTTTATACATACATACTAGTTACGAGTATACTATCTCTTTATCAACCAGTCTATATATTAGCAGCAGACACAGTACAGTGCGGTAGTTCACGGCTGTGGCTACCTCTGTGTCGGCACTCGGCAGCCCGTCCATAATTGTATACTAGTATCCAATCCATCCATCTCCATTGTTTACCTGAGGTGCCTTTTAGTTGTGCCTATTAAAATATGGAGAACAAAAATGTTGAGGTTCCAAAATTAGGGAAAGATCAAGATCCACTTCCACCTCGTGCTGAAGCTGCTGCCACTAGTCATGGCCGAGACGATGAAATGCCAGCAACGTCGTCTGCCAAGGCCGATGCCCAATGTCATAGTACAGAGCATGTCAAATCCAAAACACCAAATATCAGTAAAAAAAGGACTCCAAAACCTAAAATAAAATTGTCGGAGGAGAAGCGTAAACTTGCCAATATGCCATTTACCACACGGAGTGGCAAGGAACGGCTGAGGCCCTGGCCTATGTTCATGGCTAGTGGTTCAGCTTCACATGAGGATGGAAGCACTCAGCCTCTCGCTAGAAAAATGAAAAGACTCAAGCTGGCAAAAGCAGCACAGCAAAGAACTGTGCATTCTTCGAAATCCCAAATCCACAAGGAGAGTCCAATTGTGTCGGTTGCGATGCCTGACCTTCCCAACACTGGACGTGAAGAGCATGCGCCTTCCACCATTTGCACGCCCCCTGCAAGTGCTGGAAGGAGCACCCGCAGTCCAGTTCCTGATAGTCAGATTGAAGATGTCAGTGTTGAAGTACACCAGGATGAGGAGGATATGGGTGTTGCTGGCGCTGGGGAGGAAATTGACCAGGAGGATTCTGATGGTGAGGTGGTTTGTTTAAGTCAGGCACCCGGGGAGACACCTGTTGTCCGTGGGAGGAATATGGCCGTTGACATGCCAGGTGAAAATACCAAAAAAATCAGCTCTTCGGTGTGGAGGTATTTCACCAGAAATGCGGACAACAGGTGTCAAGCCGTGTGTTCCCTTTGTCAAGCTGTAATAAGTAGGGGTAAGGACGTTAACCACCTCGGAACATCCTCCCTTATACGTCACCTGCAGCGCATTCATAATAAGTCAGTGACAAGTTCAAAAACTTTGGGTGACAGCGGAAGCAGTCCACTGACCAGTAAATCCCTTCCTCTTGTAACCAAGCTCACGCAAACCACCCCACCAACTCCCTCAGTGTCAATTTCCTCCTTCCCCAGGAATGCCAATAGTCCTGCAGGCCATGTCACTGGCAATTCTGACGAGTCCTCTCCTGCCTGGGATTCCTCCGATGCATCCTTGCGTGTAACGCCTACTGCTGCTGGCGCTGCTGTTGTTGCCGCTGGGAGTCGATGGTCATCCCAGAGGGGAAGTCGTAAGCCCACTTGTACTACTTCCAGTAAGCAATTGACTGTTCAACAGTCCTTTGCGAGGAAGATGAAATATCACAGCAGTCATCCTACTGCAAAGCGGATAACTGAGTCCTTGACAACTATGTTGGTGTTAGACGTGCGTCCGGTATCCGCCGTTAGTTCACAGGGAACTAGACAATTTATTGAGGCAGTGTGCCCCCGTTACCAAATACCATCTAGGTTCCACTTCTCTAGGCAGGCGATACCGAGAATGTACACGGACGTCAGAAAAAGACCCACCAGTGTCCTAAAAAATGCAGTTGTACCCAATGTCCACTTAACCACGGACATGTGGACAAGTGGAGCAGGGCAGGGTCAGGACTATATGACTGTGACAGCCCACTGGGTAGATGTATGGACTCCCGCCGCAAGAACAGCAGCGGCGGCACCAGTAGCAGCATCTCGCAAACGCCAACTCTTTCCTAGGCAGGCTACGCTTTGTATCACCGCTTTCCAGAATACGCACACAGCTGAAAACCTCTTACGGCAACTGAGGAAGATCATCGCGGAATGGCTTACCCCAATTGGACTCTCCTGTGGATTTGTGGCATCGGACAACGCCAGCAATATTGTGTGTGCATTAAATATGGGCAAATTCCAGCACGTCCCATGTTTTGCACATACCTTGAATTTGGTGGTGCAGAATTTTTTAAAAAACGACAGGGGCGTGCAAGAGATGCTGTCGGTGGCCAGAAAAATTGCGGGACACTTTCGGCGTACAGGCACCACGTACAGAAGACTGGAGCACCACCAAAAACTACTGAACCTGCCCTGCCATCATCTGAAGCAAGAAGTGGTAACGAGGTGGAATTCAACCCTCTATATGCTTCAGAGGTTGGAGGAGCAGCAAAAGGCCATTCAAGCCTATACAATTGAGCACGATATAGTAGGTGGAATGCACCTGTCTCAAGTGCAGTGGAGAATGATTTCAACGTTGTGCAAGGTTCTGATGCCCTTTGAACTTGCCACACGTGAAGTCAGTTCAGACACTGCCAGCCTGAGTCAGGTCATTCCCCTCATCAGGCTTTTGCAGAAGAAGCTGGAGGCATTGAAGAAGGAGCTAAAAGGGAGCGATTCCGCTAGGCATGTGGGACTTGTGGATGCAGCCCTTAATTCGCTTAACAAGGATTCACGGGTGGTCAATCTGTTGAAATCAGAGCACTACATTTTGGCCACCGTGCTCGATCCTAGATTTAAAGCCTACCTTGGATCTCTCTTTCCGGCAGACACAGGTCTGCTGGGGTTGAAAGACCTGCTGGTGACAAAATTGTCAAGTCAAGCGGAACGCGACCTGTCAACATCTCCTCCTTCACATTCTCCCGCAACTGGGGGTGCGAGGAAAAGGTTCAGAATTCCGAGCCCACCCGCTGGCGGTGATGCAGGGCAGTCTGGAGCGACTGCTGATGCTGACATCTGGTCCGGACTGAAGGACCTGACAACGATTACGGACATGTCGTCTACTGTCACTGCATATGATTCTCTCAACATTGATAGAATGGTGGAGGATTATATGAGTGACCGCATCCAAGTAGGCACGTCACACAGTCCGTACTTATACTGGCAGGAAAAAGAGGCAATTTGGAGGCCCTTGCACAAACTGGCTTTATTCTACCTAAGTTGCCCTCCCACAAGTGTGTACTCCGAAAGAGTGTTTAGTGCCGCCGCTCACCTTGTCAGCAATCGGCGTACGAGGTTACATCCAGAAAATGTGGAGAAGATGATGTTCATTAAAATGAATTATAATCAATTCCTCCGCGGAGACATTGACCAGCAGCAATTGCCTCCACAAAGTACACAGGGAGCTGAGATGGTGGATTCCAGTGGGGACGAATTGATAATCTGTGAGGAGGGGGATGTACACGGTGATATATCGGAGGGTGAAGATGAGGTGGACATCTTGCCTCTGTAGAGCCAGTTTGTGCAAGGAGAGATTAATTGCTTCTTTTTTGGGGGGGGTCCAAACCAACCCGTCATATCAGTCACAGTCGTGTGGCAGACCCTGTCACTGAAATGATGGGTTGGTTAAAGTGTGCATGTCCTGTTTTGTTTATACAACATAAGGGTGGGTGGGAGGGCCCAAGGACAATTCCATCTTGCACCTCTTTTTTCTTTTCTTTTTCTTTGCATCATGTGCTGATTGGGGAGGGTTTTTTGGAAGGGACATCCTGCGTGACACTGCAGTGCCACTCCTAGATGGGCCCGGTGTTTGTGTCGGCCACTAGGGTCGCTAATCTTACTCACACAGTCAGCTACCTCATTGCGCCTCTTTTTTTCTTTGCGTCATGTGCTGTTTGGGGAGGGTTTTTTGGAAGGGACATCCTGCGTGACACTGCAGTGCCACTCCTAGATGGGCCCGGTGTTTGTGTCGGCCACTAGGGTCGCTAATCTTACTCACACAGCTACCTCATTGCGCCTCTTTTTTTCTTTGCGTCATGTGCTGTTTGGGGAGGGTTTTTTGGAAGGGACATCCTGCGTGACACTGCAGTGCCACTCCTAGATGGGCCCGGTGTTTGTGTCGGCCACTAGGGTCGCTTATCTTACTCACACAGCGACCTCGGTGCAAATTTTAGGACTAAAAATAATATTGTGAGGTGTGAGGTATTCAGAATAGACTGAAAATGAGTGTAAATTATGGTTTTTGAGGTTAATAATACTTTGGGATCAAAATGACCCCCAAATTCTATGATTTAAGCTGTTTTTTGGTGTTTTTTGAAAAAAACACCCGAATCCAAAACACACCCGAATCCGACAAAAAAAATTCGGTGAGGTTTTACCAAAACGCGTTCGAACCCAAAACACGGCCGCGGAACCGAACCCAAAACCAAAACACAAAACCCGAAAAATTTCAGGCGCTCATCTCTACTATTTATACAGTTGTTACTAGCATTATTAATCATCTTCTTAATCATTTTTAGACTTAAAGGTCCGCTCATTTCTTCCATCTGTTCAATACATGAATGTATGATAAGACTCTCTTAAAATGTCCGTGCGTTCCACGGCGCTGTCAAAAGCAGGAAATTACCAGGCAAAGGACTATGAAGATGGCCGTGCATGTCAAAACCCTGGAACTAAACACAGATGCCCTCCACTTTACTGTGTACCCTTTTCAGCCAGCCGGACCGGAAGTGATGTTGTATCTCTGTCACCCGGATAGCGGAAGTGTCGCAGTGCGTTTCACACTGCGTGCCACCGCTGAGATCTTCACCGCTGCTGTCCTTAATGCCCGGCGGAAGTGATGTGATGTGGTTCATGCCATGTGTCACAGCCGCATGGCACACTGCCGCTCTCCTCAGCGCCGGGCGGAAGTGACGCATGTGCGGTTCAACATGCGGTTCACGGCCACTCCTGAGCCGTTTTAAAACTTTTAAAAACTTTTAAACTCCAATTTAATTGTATTTTCATCTCTCTTGTACTGTAATATTAATACTGATGTTGTTGTATTTTAATATATACACTCCATCTAGTTTTTAAAACATTTGGATATTCATTTCATTATTCAAAGGAAGTGATGTATTGCTTTCTGTTTGTCATGTGATCAATTACCAGTACCATAAATATCCCGCATTGTTCCCACCATGCATCCCCTTGATGAAGTCCTTTGCTACAGGACGAAATGTGTTGGGACTGGGACTTGCTACTCACCCGTTACTTCCAACAGTGGACAGATAAGCCGTTTATATGTTTTTATCTTGTACGTGTGCTACCTGCATTTGCTTCAGGACATTTTAACATATGTTTTTGGGACTGGGATTTGCTGCTTGCCCGATACTTTCAATTGTGGACAGATAAGCTGTTTACCTGTTTTTATCTTGTACGTTTGCTACCTGCATTGGCTTCAGGACCTTGGGGGTAATTCCAAGTTGATCGCAGCAGGATTTTTGTTAGCAATTGGGCAAAACCATGTGCACTGCAGGGGAGGCAGATATAACATGTGCAGAGAGAGTTATATTTGGATGGGGTGTGTTCAATCTGCAATCTAATTTGCAGTGTAAAAATAAAGCAGCCAGTATTTACCCTGCACAGAAACAAAATAACCCACCCAGATCTAACTCTTTCTGCACATGTTATATCTGCCTCCCCTGCAGTGCACATGGTTTTGCCCAATTGCTATCAAAAATCCTGCTGCGATCAACTTGGAATTACCCCCCTTGTGTATTAAACTTTGTCTATGTTTTATAAACTTGCTGAGCTCTTCTATGTATAGTGGGACTAGCAAGGCTCCTAATTTTTCAGCATTGTGTGTTGTGTAAAAAGTATTTTGAGGAAACAGTACACACTATGTTTGTTTCTTGTTTTCTAATTTACATGCTCTAAAAGTGTCATCAGACTGAAGGTGCCCTCAAGGAAGCTAAGTTGTCTTCTTTTAACTTGCACATTGCACACCCCACGAGGTGAACTGGTTACACAAAAATTTTTTGGGAATATTTAACACTATTAGGCGCTCTTATGCACTTCCTTTTTCACACACACACACATATATATATATATATATATATATATATATATATAGCAAATAAATGTATCCGATTTCACACAGATCTATAATGACTGCAATAATCTATAATTTAAATGATATGATTCAGATTGGATAGCTATCTTGCAGAACATACACTGATATAAATATACACATAATTATAATAATATTATATATATACCATTTACTGCACTCCTATGAGACACCTCACCTCTTCAGTGCCTCTAACTTGCATATCAAAGATATTTGCTTTGCACTACTAAAAAAAAATTGTTACACAAGTTAATTAGCATTTCAATGGCTATCCTACCCTAGTAAACAGACTCCACAAGTCTTGGAAGAAAATAAAGAAAAAAAACCTCTTTTTTTCTATCTGTGTGCAACCCCCCACTTGATGTAAGGCATTTACACACAGACAAGAAAAAAAAAAGCATTCACTTATCTCACCATTTACTCTCACTAGGCCCAATTGAAACTATTTGTAATTGACTATGGCATGGGTTAAATAAATTCATTGGTAACTTAGAAATGGTGCTGGATTTGTAGATACGTGGAAACCTTGTGACAAAGGAAACTGATTGTTCTAACCAGACTGAAAGCCAGCTCTTAGAAAGTGACCTTCCTAAAATGGCCACTGCTCCTCCCCCTTCCACATCCATGAGGCTTGCACAAGATGGTGGACAGACCATCTTGGCTAGGTCAAAATGGAGGACAGACCATGCAGCTCTTTTGTCACAAAGAAATCACACTCTATACAGGCAGCAAAAGTTACTTTAGGCCTGAGTTTAAAAAGTATACAAATTTTCTCAGCATGCTAACACAGCATTATGGCTATGCAGCAACTTTTAAATGTACTTTAAATCTACTTAACATATGAACAATCCAATCTGAACCAAACACAATATGACTTATTTGAACTTTGGGGGTAATTCCAAGTTGATCGCAGCAGGATTTTTGTTAGCAATTGGGCAAAACCATGTGCACTGCAGGGGAGGCAGATATAACATGTGTAGAGAGAGTTAGATTTGGGTGGGGTGTGTTGAATCTGCAATCTAATTTGCAGTGTAAAAATAAAGCAGCCAGTATTTACCCTGCACAGAAATAAAATAACCCACCCAAATCTAACTCTTTCTGCACATGTTATATCTGCCTCCCCTGCAGTGCACATGGTTTTGCCCAATTGCTATCAAAAATCCTGCTGCGATCAACTTGGAATTACCCCCTTTGTTTTTCAACAATAAAAATACGCTGTAGCATTTTAGATATTGTGAGAAACACATTGTGCCTTAAATTTCATATCAGCACCTCACTGATAACACAAAAAACAAATGGCATGTGATTCGTCAGCATGTCGCGATGCGTCCATCGTTAGCTGGTCAACCACAGCCGCGTCTGTACAGTGAAATCATTAAGAATGTGATATCGCGGTTCCGAGACCTTATCTGTTAAAGTCAAATTGCTTTCTAACAAATATTTAAAATGCCTGCTCTATTATATACTGTGGACGCCTGCGCATCTTATTAACATGTGCTATGAATGTGTGCTATACATCGCAAAAAACACTACAACCATAAGAGAAAATAATACACCCACACATTATCTGAGTTCCAAAACTCATTGATGTATATATTTGTTATTAAAAGGATATGTATTCAATATATCACAATGTACAGTATATATATAGTTACATGGTTACAATTTATACAGTAAGCAGTTATTACAAACTAATTCAAATACAGACACGGCCAGTAATACATCACCATATTTTGCTCAAAAGCTCACTACACTCCATATCACTCTTTTTCTCTCTCAGTAAAATCATGCAGCCACTGGACAGACAGCATCGCCATCATCATCTGGGACAAACAGGGCCATCTGTGTGTGTGTGTGTGTGTGTGTGTGTGTGTGTGTGTGTGTGTGTGTTCAGCAATACACTGAGAGTTGGGGGCATGCACAGGTCTCTTGTTATTAGTCTAGGGGAGGGAACTTTCTCATTCATGATGAGTCATTGGTCAGTTCATATGCAAGCTTTGAAGACATCAAAAGGGCTGGCGTGAGTTTCCTGTCCACCTGCTTTAAATGGAATGTCATTGTTCTCTTCAGAATTGTGGCTTTATATTCATACATTCAATCATATCTACTAATGGCAATGTGCTACAACTTAATAACAGGCATCAAATTGATACACACATTAATCTGGTTACTTTGACACCAAGCACGACATGTCCATCTTGGTCCGCTCCAATAATACACATACATGACATTACTCCATTATATCATTTAAAACATTATGATGTCTGGCACTTGATATGTTCAATTTATGTGCTGTATGAAATATGTGTCGAATCTATCTTTGTGGCATGTCTGTGTAAATGCGTATGTTACCATATTTGCTGTGCTCGCTGCGCATATTTGCAAGCATAGCGACTGATAATGTGTGGAGTCTGTATGTTCTCTCTGTAATATTTTTGCCTTCGACACAACTCATTCGCAATTGCTTACACATTCGCAGCCTTAACGCAAAAACAAGAAACATCAACTGCTTGAGTAGGTCTATGGCTACACAGATTGGACACAGCAGTAGCAATGCAAGCGTCATGTTTCTCTGCATACACGATCACAGTTGGAAGCATATACAGGTACATGCCCCGATAAATGCCATGACACTCCTGCATTTCTTGCCACCACTCCCTGTTAACTCCCCTAAATGGCCACTTATTGCTGCAGTGAAATACTCATTGGGAGCGGACTATCAGAGGTACATTTAAACATACGCAGTGCAATCGCGGCACATGCACAGTCTGACAATAATCATTCAAATGCGAAAACATCAGCATAGCGTACAACTCTGTGTCAGGCCCTAAGTCAATTCTTTTGAATAGTGCACTTTCTATTATCCCCAATAATGCTAATTAAGTCTATCCCAGATCATTTTAAGGCCAGACTCTGGGTAATTTCTATTGATCAATATGATCCTTTTAGCATGCTTAATGAACTAATTTTAAAGCCATATAATAATTATTATCTCCTCACTTAATGAATGGTCTAAGGCAGAGGTGGCCAACCAGTCAGTGACAAAGAACCAAAAAACCTTGTTAGATACGTCAAAGAGCCGACATCGAGCCGATGGCGCGCATGCAATAATGGAATGTGGCCTTGTGGCTGCTAGACCACACCCCTGGTATAAAATACATTGAAAAAGCCAGAACGACATAAAATAAATTTTTTAAAGCCAGATCCATTGAAAAAGCCACTTTCACAAAAAATAATTGAAAAAGGCAGATTCACATAATAAACTTCAGCTCCCCCATGTGTCACTCCAGCCATGTGTCACTACTGCCAAGACCCTGCTGTGTAACTCCAGCCAGGTCTCCCATGTGTCACTACTGCCAAGACCCTGCTGTGTCACTCCAGCCAGCTCCACCATGTGTCACTCCAGCCAACACCCTTGTGTCACTCCAGCCAGCTCCCCTATGTGTCACTCCTGCTGCCACTCTCCTATGTCACTCCAGCCAGCTCTCCCATGTGTCACTCCTGCTACCACCCTCCTATGTCACTCCAGCCAGCTCTCCCATGTGTCACTACTTTCAGCACCCTCCCACATCACTCCTGCCAGGACCCTCCTGTGTCTCTCCAGCCAGATCTGCCATGTGTCACTCTAGCCACCATCATGTATTCCTACAGCACCCCCATCCTCTCATGCCATTGCAGCAGTCCCTAATGTGTCCTCTGTTTGCTTGTGGGTGTCTCACCTATAGTATCTGATGCCTTCAGTTTTCAATCCCTGTAGTGCTGCTGCGTGTCTGGTTGGAGTGCAGCGGTTTCTGTATCTGTTGTGGTCACATGATTTAGAGTGTTGGGAGCCACATTTGAATAAAGAAAGAGCCACATGCGGCTCAAGAGCCACAGGTTGGCCACCGCTGGTCTAAGGGGTTATTCAGAGTTGTTAGCAAACCCAAAAAGTTAGCAATTAGGCAAAACCATGGCCCTCATTCCGAGTTGTTCGCTCGCAAGCTGCTTTTAGCAGCTTTACACACGCTAAGCCGCCGCCTACTGGGAGTGAATCTTAGCTTCTTAAAATTGCGAACAAAAGATTCTCAAAATTGCGACCACACACCTCTTAGCAGTTTCTGAGTAGCTCCAGACTTACTCGGCATCTGCGATCAGTTCAGTGCTTGTCGTTCCTGGTTTGACGTCACAAACACACCCAGCGTTCACCCAGACACTCCTCCGTTTCTTCAGCCACTCCCGCGTTTTTCCCAGAAACGGTAGCGTTTTTTCGCACACACCCATAAAACGGCCTGTTTCCGCCCAGAAACACCCACTTCCTGTCAATCACATTACGATCACTAGAACGAAGAAAAAACCGTGAGTAAAATTCCTAACTGCATAGCAAAATTACTTGGCGCAGTCGCAGTGCGGACATTGCGCATGCGCACTAAGCGGAAAATCGCTGCAATGCGAAAAAATTTACAGAGCGAACAACTCAGAATGACCCCCCATGTTTCACCGCAGGATGGGCAGACAGAGAGTTAGATTTGGGTGGGATCTAAATTGCAGTGTAAAAATAAAGCAGCCAGTATTTACCATGCACATAAACAATATAACCCACCCAAATCTAACTCATGTTTGCACTTTGCACATGTTACTTTTGCCCCACCTGCAGTGCAACATAGTTTTGCCCAATTTCTAACTTTTCTGGTTTGGTAACAACTCTGAATCCCCCCCCTCCCCCCAAGTCTCTGATTGTATTTTGAAAGGAGGATTGCCAGGTTCTTTAGCTCAGAGAGCAATCACTGAACGTTGAAAGTCCTTTTGTTACAAGTTCTTATAAAGCAAGAAGCTTATCAAAGTCTAGTGTGTCTTGGTTGGTTCAAGGATATGCTGTTGGTGTATTAACATTGGTGAGTAAGTCATACCTGATATAATTGTCTGATTCAAGCCAACCTGTATTATGCAGCTTTTGTATGCAGGAGACATTACCTTTGTTGTGGATTGTAGACTCAAAGACCTGGTGCGTGGGATGGTTGTCACTTGTACTGTAAGTTCTCCTTGTCTAGAGTTCTCTTGCTTGTAATTTTGCAGTTTGTTACTGACTTGTGGTTGCACTGCACAGTATGTTTGGTTTTGTTTCACTGATGAAATCTGGTTGCATACCTTGCACTGGTGAAGGAGACTTGATGGACATACTCTGATGTATGTTTGATTGAATCTTAAAATCCAAGCTCTGAGCCAAGTACATTGATGTTCTTTTGTTATCAAGATATTCTGCAGTCTCCAGAAACTCTGATTGAGCTATGGCAGCTGCAGCTTCATTCTCTGCAGTGAGCATCTCCATAATTTAAATAAAATAGTTTTTCTCCTTATTTTTTTTTGCCTCCAGATGTAATTTCTCTGCTTTCCATTACACTCTTTTCTCAGCAAAGTAGGCCCATACTTTGACAGCTTTAGCTTTTACAATGGCAATGATTGCTGCATTATTGGCAGATGAGGTTTTTGAGAAAACCATAGGTTTAGAACCTTTTTTCTATTAAGATGCCATTTTATGTGACATGGCATTGAGGAGTAGATATTTGACTGTGTAGAGCAGGCTTTTTCAACCAGTGTGCCGTGGCACACTAGTGTGCCGCGATCAGTTGCAAGATGTGCCGCGGAGCCAGAGCAGCTTCCTGCACCTTCAGAGTGAACTGTTGCCTCGGGCTCTTCTTAGAGGATCAGTCGTGCTCTCGCCGTGACCTATGCCTCACCACCCAGCCAGCCCACCCGCCTGCATACACATCTTCCAGTTCCTGCCTGCATACACAGCTTTCCTTGCCCACCTACTGCCCGCTGCTCAGTATTCGCAGCACTCCACTATGAACAACCCCACGCCACTGAGGGACAGGGAGGAGGACAGCTGACCGGTAGGGGCTAATATTTGTTATTTTATTTCTCCTGTGGGGAACAATAGGATTTATGTGGGTAGAATAAGGATTTATGAATTTATGGGGGGGAACAATGTGAATAATTCATGTGGGGAGCAATGTGATTGATTTATGTGGGGAGCAATAGGATTTATGTAGGGTGCAACATGATTTATATGGGGAACAATGTGATTGTTTTTTCTGTGTAGGCCAATGTATGTGTGGATTTTTTTTTACTGTGAGGGCCAATGTGTGTTTTTTGTTTTTTTCTGTGGGTAACTGATGGTGTGCCTTGGCAATTTTAAAATATTGTTCGGTGTGCTGTGAGTAAAAAAAAGGTTGAAAATAACTGGTGTAGAGACTGCTGAAATTTCATAAGCCAGTAGCTGTGATTAGGGAGGCCAATCCCAGGCCAATCCCAGGCCATTTTTTCAATCCCGGGTATCGGGATTGAAAAATGGTCAATCCCGGGATTCCCGGGATACCCGGGATTGGCTTTCAACTGTTTCCGGCCATCCCCCACGTCCCTCCCCACCTGCCCTGCAGACATTAAAAAAAGTACAAACCTGCACAGCTGGGTATCTGGGTAGGAGGAGGCGGCGGGGTAGTGCAGGGGAGCCGGTGGTTGAGTGCAGGGAAGCCGAGAGGAGGCGGCGGGTAAGTGCAGGAGGAGCCGGCGGGTAAGTGTGGGGGAGGCGGGAGGAGGCAGCTGGTGAATGCCGCCGTACCTCCTGCTCTGCGGCTGCTGACAGCGCAGCGTGACCTCACAGGCCCAGGTCACGCTGCGCAGGGGGAGCTGAGAGGAGGGAGCCGGGCAGCGTCTGAGCGTCCTGAGGACGCTCAAGGCTGTTCCCTCAATCCCCGGGATTGGAGCTTCCAATCCCGGGATTGAATCCCGGCCGTTTTTGGGCCTAAATCCCGGGATCCCGCCGATCCCGTTCCCGGGATTGGCCTCCCTAGCTGTGAAGACAGTGCAGTGGGTCTCTGAGAAGTCAGGGTCTTGGTACTGCTTAAAAGGTACTTGACTCTGCAGGGACTGCCGCATTACCATATGTAGGTGGCTGCACTGTCAGTGTAGTAGGTTTCTGTGAAGTCAAATAGCAGTACTCCTATTGCTGAGTAGCAACTCTTTGCAAACTGTGTTGTCATATGCAAATAGCTGACCCGGTAGTGATGCAAATCTGGATATCAGAATATATGTGTCTCATTCGCTGAAAGATTATCTTTTACTGTTCTGTCCTCTCTAAACATCAGTATGGAATGAGTATATGTTGACACACAGCATAAATCTCATACTGTACCTTTCAATAAATCCAGGCTAGATGTGAAAGTGTGAAGAATGGTGTTTGATTGTAATAATAGGATTTGCGAAGTGACTTGGTAAAACTGGAATACAAAAAAGCAACAGAGTGCAAAAATAGTGTATTTAGTAAACTCACAAGAATCACAAGTTGACATTTTGGCCAATATCAGGGTCAAGACATATCAAACCAGAGCAGTGGAATACACCAGTAGGCAGAGAAGGATCATTACTGCCCCCACAGCCTCCTTATACGTATACCTAAACTAATCAGTAACAATTACAACTAATTACCATCAATCAGTGCCGAAAAGCAGTAATCTGCGGTCCAGACTAGTGCACAGTGCCTGGAAAGTGGAAACCCAATGGCCAATAGACACATAGGATAGCTGAGCCAAAGCAATACAAAAAATACATTTGTTAATTGCCTTGGCTCTTTTTTTATCTTCATTTTTTCAGTTTTGAGTGTCTATTCTACTTTCTCAGTAGAGAATAGATTTCAGAGAGTATAACTGGTAAATAAGGGTAAGATGTATTAAACCTTCTAAAGAGGACAAGTGAAGTTGCACATATGTAGTAACCAATAAGCCTTCTAGCTATGATCTTATAGAAAGTACAGATGTAGTCATGCTCATCTTTGCGGCGATGCAGCATGCTGCAACATGGCTTAAAGAAATTGCCGGCTGCGAATAGTCACAGCCTGGCATGCCTGTAAGATGAGCATGGCTATATCTGTACTTGATAAATGATCGCAAGAAGTTGCAACTTCTTCACTTGACCTTGTTTCCTGGGGAGTGATTGTCACCAGCATCTGACCCTGGTTAAAGAATTTAAGGAACATGCGGTGGAGGGGTATGAAACCTTCTAGGTGTGGAGAAGTTTCCAACAGCAACCAAAAAGCTCTAAGCAGAATGTATGTAGTATGTTCTATAAAAGGATAGGTGACTCCTCTCCACTATGTTAGAGTGGGAATTATATAAAAATGTTAAAAAATATTTTTTTTTATATAGAAAAAATTTACATATTGCTTAGTGGGGTGAGTGGAAGTCCCCTAACACATTCTCTTTGCTGTTTAAAATTAATATTAGATAAAAAAAAACTAATTTTATATATATATATATATATATATATATATATACATACACATGTATGTATGTATGTGTATATATATATATATATATATATATATATATATATATATAGTATTTCATTTTTATGATATATTTAATCATCATCGAAACACACAATATATTGCATGTGATGAAAATCTCAGGTATACGAAAACACAAAAACTGAAATCAGAAACCCTACTTATCATTAAAGCACTTTAAAGTTATAATTGTATCATGCAGATATCACAAGTAATATATTTCAATAACATATTTTTGGAATTAGTACTTCTGTAAGCGATCTGGTTATGCTGTGCTAAAATTAGGAAATGCAACTTCTGCTAGTGTGCAAATAAAGGTATGATAATTGTATTTACAGTATGTCAAGCTTTGGCAAATACATCTTCATAGCTCTTCCAGTTACTGAAACCACAAGGTTGAATGGTATTAAAGGTTAAACAATGTGCACATGGTCAAGTTAAATAGATTAAAACCAAAAATGCAATTAATGTACAGTACATAATGCATGATAAAAATTCTCTAATTTCAGAGTACAATAACAGCACAATGTCAAATAAGAAGAGGAGCACTACTTTTGGATACAAAGGAACTTTTTACTGAACCGTTCAAGAGAAGAAAAATTAGGATCTCTGAGTGCATTCTTCACAATTACATAGTAAATTAACACAAAAAAAAATCAAAGCACAGCCTAATTAATCATAAGATGAGTGAAATTCTGTTTAAACTTAGTAAAAGTTTTTCTGTCCATTGTATACTTTGTCTCACCGCTACTGTAGCTAACAATCAGGGTCAGTAACAGAACTCTTGGCGCCTAGTACACTCTATGGTAGGGGTGGTCAACATGCGGCCCGTGCTACATCAGCTCAAAGACGCGGAGCCGCTGAGGAAAGACCTGTCACCTCACAGGGGCAGCTGGCCGGGATGTCCTCTGTGACGTCAGATGCTGGGCAGAGTGGGGGGCGGAGCCAAAACAAGAGTGTGGATGCTGGCAGCGGATCTGTGCAGCGAGCAGCGGATATGTTTTGTTAAAAAAATAAAACAACATTTAAGGTTCGTAAAGGGATAGCTGGTGCTGCCTGTTGCGGGGGGGCTGGGGTTCCGCGTATGGGGAAGAAGCAGCAATCTGTTTCCAGGGAGGGAGTCTGTGTTTAAAAGCTGCTATATGGGTCCAGGGGAGCAAGGAGGGAATAAAGACTGCTATATGGGTCCAGGGTGGAGGGGGGATAGAAGCTGCTATATGGGTCCAGGGGAGGAAGGGGGGAATAGAGACTGCTATATGGGTCCAGGGTGGAGGGGGGATATAAGCTGCTATATGGGTCCAGTGGAGGAAGGGGGGAATAGAGACTGCTATATGGGTCCAGGGTGGATAGAAGCTGCTATATAGGTCCAGGGGAGGAAAGGGGGAATAGAGACTGCTATATGGGTCCAGCGTGGAGGGGCAATAGAAGCTGCTATATGGGTCCTGGGGAGGAAGGGGGAAATAGAGACTGCTATATGGGTCCAGGGTGGAGGGGGGATAGAAGCTGCTATATGGGTCTAGGGGAGGGAGCGGGGAATAGAGACTCCTATATGGGTCCAGGGGAGAGGGGGAGTAAGAAGCTGCTTTGTGGGTCCAGGGGGGGAGCTAGTAACCATGCCCAGGGAGAGAGAGGAGCCGTGAATATGAATGATAACAGCATTATACAGGATGCTGTTTGTTTGTTTTCAGCACCATAGGTGTGCACAGCACATTTTATTAGGGGGTGCACTGTTGGAGGGGTGTGTCTAGCACCGCCTTTTGGGCGTTTCTAGCACCATCTATAGATGGTCAACGTAATATAAAATATCCACCCTTATACCAATCCTAACAATGCAGATGCATTGTCAGACGTTGTGGTGTGCACCAAACAAACACCCCTGATGGCACTCACTGCAAATACACTGCTCCTCCTCAGCCTGGTCTGGCTCCTCCTCTCTTTCCCCTGCAAGCTGCAGTCCCTCACTGACACTGACAGTCGCAGACTAGTACTGCTGCTGCTGGAAAAATGCGTTACGTGTCAATGCTGCTGCTGACCGCCTGCCAGTATTGAATGTGTCTTCCTAAGAGGAATGCTGGCTGCATGCTGCTCCTCATCAGTGGCTGGCGTTGGCATAGAGTAGAAGGAGAGAGGTGGGCGTGTGACGGGTGGGTGTGCGAGCAGCATGATGTCATCACGTCACATCATGCTGTTTTTGTACATTGAGGTGGAGCCGGGAGTTTGAAAGCCGGTGGCAGTGGCACCCTTGATTAACCCAGGCGCCCAGTGAGTAATGCAGTCCTGCAGGGTGCAGCGCAGAGGGGACAGTAATCAGCCTGCTCAGTGATTGCTGCATCAGGCATGTGAGATCAGATTGCCAGACATTAGGGGGTGTCTGTGCGCACCAGGCACCCCCCCCCCCCCCCCCCCTGCGCACACCTATTTTCAGCACTAGTTTTTTTTCTGGATTAATGTGGTTTTTAGACATTTGTATTTTGCCTGTAAAAAATTACATATGCAGTGTAATGTATATTGTGGTGTGTGTTTTTATAGTTATACAGATGGAGCCGCACTCTTCTAAGGCGGCTCCATCAGAGGCATGCATTCCTGGCGTGACTAGGCGATCCGTCCGCCTAGTCACGACGGGAGTGCACAGAGACTCTTCCCATTCTATGAATAGGAGAGTGTCTCTATCTGGGCACGCGTACCTGTCATGATTGGACGCTATTCTGCCGCCAGAACGTGCATAACTGCAAATAATATTGTATTGATCAATGTCTGCAAATGCCCTGTGTGTGGCTATGTATAAATCCTGTGTGAAAAGGTCATAGGAGACTTCAGTCTGATGTGCCACTGCTCCCTTGCTGATCTTAAAGGGGGAGGTGTCATGATCCAGGCTATTTCAAGCAGGAATAAGCCTGTTAATAAGTAGTGTGATATCAATATAGATGATACCAGGTTATCCAAGTGATCACTGGCGTGCGCAGCTCATTTTATTAGGGGGTGCACCGTCGGAGGGGTGTGTCTAACGTCGCCTTTTGGGTGTGTCTAGCACCATCTATCGATGGTCAACGCATATAAAATATCCACCTTTGTACCAATCCTAATAAA
Organism: Pseudophryne corroboree; assembly: GCF_028390025.1. NCBI lineage: Eukaryota > Metazoa > Chordata > Amphibia > Anura > Myobatrachidae > Pseudophryne > Pseudophryne corroboree. Next base: position 425,336,950 of record NC_086447.1, on the reverse strand, counting down.
GCAGGTACATTGTCAGATGTTGTGGTGTGCACCAAACAAACACCCCTGATGGCACTCACTGCAATTACACTGCTCCTCCTCAGCCTGGTCTGGCTCCCCCTCTCTTTCCCCTGCAAGCTGCTGCAGCTTACTTACAAGTCGGTAACTAAACTGACACTGACAGTCGCAGACTAGTACTGCTGCTGCTGGAAAAACGAGTGACGTGTCAATGCTGCTGCCGACCGCCTGCCAGTATTGAATTTGTCTTCCTAAGAGGAACGCTGGCTGCATGCTGATCCTCATCAGTGGCTGGCGTTGGCATAGCATAGAAGGAGAGAGGTAAGTATGTGGCGGGTGTGGCGGGTGGGCATGCGAGCAGCATGACGTAATCACGTCACATCACAGTTTTTGTACATGGAGGTGGAGCTGGGAATTTGAAAGCCGGTGGCAGTGGCACCCTTGATTAACCCAGGCGTCCGGTCAGTAATGCAGTCCTGACAGGGTGCAGCGCAGAGGGGACAGTAATCAGCCTGCTCGGCGATCACTGCATCATGCATGTGAGATCAGGGTGCCAGACATTAGGGGGTGCCTGTGCGCACCAGGAACCCCCCCTGCACACACCTATGCAAGTGATGTATCAATGGATGTGATGCCAACGCATCTGGGTTACATCGAAATGGGCATGAATGAAATGTGTATTATTCCAATTGATGTATCAATGTACCAGTATGTGATAACTGTCTTTGCATGTTAATTGGTTGAAGCTTGATTGATCTGTAGTAGCCACAGATCACAGACACACTGCTTAGGTGTGAAGTTTAGTTTACTTATCCCAGAATCAGAGCTGAGATCTTAAAGTGAATGCAGGTCAGGCCTGAAATGTGTTTTTTCAACTGGCTTGTGTATCTCCCAACAGGTTGTTTCCTGACCCCAGGGGGTCACCAGAGAGAGACCAGAAAGACATGCTGGCTAGGGAAGGTGATTAAAAAACTTCCTTCATCCAGCTATATAAGTGTCTTAGTATGATTGATAAAGCTGATTGCCCAGCTTCAAAAGGAAGGGAAGAGTAATTAGCCAGCCCCTGCGTATATGACCAAGAGACCCCATGTTACAGTTGAATTTACACAATTAACTCTGATCTGGAAAGGGTTAACAGTAACACTCCAGAGGGAGGGGGGTTGAAGGGGCAGCATGTTTTTTAAATAGGAGACCCTCAGGGTGTTAGTTGTCCATTATCAAAGAAGCGAGTCAGGAGAACATTCTGGCTCTGTAATGTTCCGATCAGTGCTTAAAGTGGTCCTAGAGAGGTGGTGGAACTCACCCCCCTCCCCACGGTGCACATGTAATAAAGGTATTGCGCGCGCCTAAGGCGCGCGCAGCAAAAAGGGGGTGTGGCCTCAAAAAGAAAGGGGCGTGATCACACAATAGTAATAATGCCCACAGTAGTAGTACCCAAGTGGAAATTTTGAAGTGGGGGTATGGAAAAGTGAAGGGTGCCATTATGTGCTCGCCGAAGGCGCGCGCACTCCTGACAAGGGGGCGTGGCCACGCAAAAGGGGGCGTGCCCTTCAGTGTAGTTTACCACACCATATACCCCTTATACACATTATGCACCACAATAGTAGGACCCCTTTCACATTATACCTCACAGTATGAGCCGAAATTCACATTTATACCACACAGTATGAGCCACATTCATATTACACCACACAGTATGAGCCAAATTCACATTACACCACACAGTATGAGCCAAATTCACATTACACCACACGGTATGAGCCGAAATTCACATTACACCACACAGTATGAGCCGAAATTAACATTATAGCACACGGTATGAGCCGAAATTCACATTTATACCACACAGTATGAGCCACATTCATATTACACCACACTGTATGAGCCGAAATTCACATTATAGAACACGGTATGAGCCGAAATTCACATTTTAGCACACGGTATGAGCCGAAATTCACATTATAGAGTGACAGAGTGACAGGGAGAGTGACAGCAGGGACATGGAAAGTGACAGCAGGGACATGGAAAGTGACAGCAAGGGAATACAGTAGGGACTAGGGAGAGAGAAAGGCAGCAGGTTAGATTACCTGTTTAGCAGCGGCGGTGGTCTGCGGTGCTGTGGATGAGTAGGCTGTGGTAGGCGTGACGTGGAGGAGGCTGTGGGCCTCGGAGATAGTGCAGAGGAGGAGGCTGTGGGTGCGCAGAGGTCCGAGGGCGGGGCGGCAGAAGAGGCTGAGGGCGGCTGCAGTGGATCTGGAACCAGGCTGGCTTTATTATCCCTGCCGCCGCATCGAGCTCCTGTGACCACGGCGCTAATATTTCAAAACTGCTGCGGACCGGCTGCCAATCAGCGACAGATTTGAACTAGTAGCGCTGCAGTCACAGGAGCTCGATGCAGCGGCAGGGATAATAAAGCCGGCCTGGTCCCAGATCCGCTGCAGCTGGGAGTCTGGAACCTGGGCTTCCAGTGCGGCGGCGATGGTAGGGGTGGAGCGACGGAGGGCGGACCGGGAACGCAGCTTCTTTGTCGGCCCATACAGTAATGCCCCCAGCAGTAGCACCCCTTATACAATGCCCACAGTAGTAGTGCCCCTTATGCAATGCCCCCAACAGTAGTGCCCCCTTTACAATGCCCTCATTAGCTGTGCACCCCATCAGTAATGCCCTTAATGGTAATGCCCCTGTGTAGTATTGCCCCTAGTCGTTTAGCCCCTGAAGTTTAGCCCCAGTAGTCATGCCCATACTGGTAATGCCCCTGTAGTTATGACCCCAGCAATTTACTCCCCCCCCTTAGTTTAGCCTCTGAGTGGTAATGCCCCCAGTAGTTTTGCCCTCATGTAGTTTGCCCCATGTAGTTTATCCCCCAGTGGTAATGCCCCCTGCAGTTGTGCCCCCAGTTGTTTAGCCCCTGTAGTTTAGCCCCCATGTAGTTTGCCAAAGTTAGTAATGTCCCCAGTAGTTTGCCCCCTTGTAGTTATACCCCCAGTAGTTTAGCTCCTGTAATTATGCCCCCTTGTAGTTCAGCCCCCAGTAGTAATGCTGCCAGTAGTTTGCCCCTTTGTAGCTTGCCCCCTTGTAGTAATGCCCCCAGTAGTTTGCCCCTTGTAGTTTGCCCCAGCAGTAAAGCCCCCCAGTAGTTTGCCCCCAGTACTAAAGCCCCCCAGTAGTTTGCCCCTCTGTAGTTTGCCCCAGTAGTAAAGCCCCCCATTAGTTTGCCCCTCTGTAGTTTGCCCCAGTAGTAAAGCCCCCCAGTAGTTTTGCCCCTCTGTAGTTTGCCCCAGTAGTAAAGCCCCCTAGTAGTAAAAGCCCCCCAGTAACTAGCCCCCAGTAGAAACGCCGCTAGTGGTACACATATAGGAGGGGGAGGGGAGCACCATACTTACCAAGCCCCGCTCCCGCCGCAGTCCTCTCTCGCCGCCCGCTCCTCGGCACTATGGGAGAGACGTCATGACGTCTCTCCCATAGCGCGCACTGACAGAGCCGGAAGCCGGAGCTCAGTACTGAGCTCCGGCTGCCGCTGCAGAGAGGGAGACGGGCGCCCGCTGGTAACGCGATCTCAGCGGGCGCCCGGCATCTCCCTGCAGCGCCGCCCGGGACATCGGGTTAGGATAGCCGGGGGGAAGCGGAACTGCGTTCCGTCACCTGGAGGAACTCACGGAACGCAGTTCCGCCCCGTTCTGGCTCACTTTAACCCCTGGTTCCGATATATCTGAAGCGGCTTCACTTCATCTCATCGTTCTACTGTGCATACGTGCTAGGATCGGTGGGTTTATCTCTATTTTTATTTTCTTGAAGTTGTCTTTCTGTTGTGACTTTGACTTTTTATCTTTATATTCTTGTAACTTTCTTTTTTCTGTAACATAAGCTTTGAAGTGTTTTACTTGAATTAAATAATCTAATATTAGATCTGGTTTCTGTTGTGTATCCAATCCAACTCTCTGAAAGAGGAGTTACCAAAATATTAATAATTTTAGGTGCAGGCAAAAGCCATAAGTTTGCCTTGGGTCATACCCTAAATGTTTGTACTTTGGCTGGTGGCAGTGATTTTGTGTGAAATTAACACACGCGCTCAGGTATCCAGTAAAGGTGTCACGTGGCAGGGATTCGCAGATTGGCGTATCTGGGGAATCGCCGTGCCCAGGAATGTGACAAACTGGTGGCAGACAGAGATGCCTGTAATCGCTAGGTGCACCCAGGCACAGACAGACCCACGACTAGCCTGGCTCCATCTGTATATACAATGTTTTTATAGTTATACACTAGTAACGGGTCCTATTTTGAGTTGGCTGCATTTGCATCTTCCTGCAACTGCTGACTAAGGGGCAGATTCAGACCTGATCGTTGGGCTGCTAACTTTGCTGTCCTGCGTTCAGATAGCCGCCGCCCCCAGGGGGAGTGTAAATTTGCCCGTGCAAGTGTGCGTTCCCATGTGTACGCCGAGCTACAAAAATCCACTTTGTGCAGTCTGTGCGCAGCCCAGGACTTACTCCTACAAAGTTTTTTCACTGATATGCTGCCCTGTGCTTTCTGGCTTATGCTGTTTTTTTGGAGGTGCCACACCCTGCACCTAGATATAGCACTGGTGACCCCAAATATACAGAGAGGCCTTTAAGCGGCTTTGGGGCTTATTCATACATTTGCACAAATATTGTAAACAAGATCTCTGAATTCTAATATTGTGTGGGATTTAAATCTCGTTACTGTTATCACTCAGGGTGCTGGGGGAAACAAAATGCCTTTTTTTCTTGCTTAGAAATACCCCTCCCTTTCAAGCACCTGAATGATATCACTAAGCTAATTGAGCATCTGCCACTATATATGTCTGTTGTGAGAGGCAGAGAGGTTCCTACATTAGAAGCAGGTGCAGGACCTGACATGCCATATGGAGCATTATGGAGTTGTTCCAAGGTAGGTAGCTCTTAGCTTAGATATATTAAGTAAGGAGCCATTATCATGTGGCTCCTTGCTGGTTAATCATAGACCCAGATTGGGGTAATGGAGGTGTGGGGTGTGGTGCCCCTGGATTCGTTGAGCTGGATGGCTTTAGTGTGGAATACTGTTGCATTCTATTAACACTTATCACTTACTAATTTCTTTAACACTGTTTCTCCATTTTAATTACATCTCATTTTTGTATCAATTTCTTTATAGCTTCTGCTTCCTAACACTAATTTATTAACACTATAGTTTTTTCACTGGTATGCTGCCCTGGGCTTTCTGGCTTATGCTGATTTTTTTTGGGTGCCACACTCTGCACCTAGATATAGTGCTAGGGACCCCAAATATACAGAAAGGCCCTGACGCGGCTTTGGCGTTTATTCATACATTTGTGCAAATATATGTAACCGAGATCTCTGAATACTAATATTATGTGGGATTTAAATCTGGTTACTGTTATCATTCAGGGTTCTAGGGGAAACAAAATGCCTTTTTTACTTCTACAAATATTTGTCATTCATATTAAACCCCGCCCTTTTGGCGCTTACAATATGAATTCCGTAACATCTCCCAGTATATTTTTGTGGTGTGGGAGGAAAGCTATACAAACATGGGAGAACATAAAAACATCATACAGATGTCAGTAATGTAAACCACTTAGCCGACTCTGCCTGCCGTAATGTGTAAAAGGGGACTATACCTGGTGAAATATGTGATAGGGGCTCTACCTGGAGTAATGTGTAAAAGGGGGCTCTACTTGACATAATGTGTAACAGGGGTTCTACCTTGCGTAATATGTGTAAAAGGGTCTTTACCTGTAGTAATGTGTGTAAATGGCGCTACTATGCAGCGTAATTCGAATAATGGAGAATATTGTGCAGCCTAATGTGAATCTGTATTATTTTGTGGCCACACCCCTTCCCAATGAAGCCACGTCCCTATATTTTGGCACTTGCCTATGTTGGCCCTCGAATAATAATTGGGTAGTGTTAAGTGGCCCCTCCCCTGAAATAATTGCCCACCCCTGCTCTATGGGGTAGATGTATTAAGCCTGGAGAAGTGATAAAGCAGTGATAAATGGAAGGTGATAACACACCAGTCACACAGCTCCTAACTGTCAATTTAAATATCGGAGCTGATTGGCTGGTGCATTATCACCTTGCACTTATCACTGCTTTATCACTTCTCCAGGCTTAATAAATCTGCACCATAATTTTGGGGCCCCCATCCCTCCCTGGTGGATACAGGATGGTCGGGCATTGGCTCATCCCCCTGTGCCTCTCCAATCTATCCCCCTCTATCTCACCAGCACATCTCCCTGTGTCTTTGAACCTCTGTGCCTTTAGTACCCATAACTCACTTGACAGTCAATAGACTGTGGACTGCAACCTACCAGACACACATGCTTTTGTTCCATAGTTCATGCATTTCTCATGTTAGTTTATCCATAGGTTGATTATTATTTTTTTGGTTAAGTAGAATGTAGTCATGGGCACAGCAGATTCTTAAATGGTGCCGGGTCAAAACAATTCCCAGCAGACACCAGGGCTGGAGGAAGAACTTTTCCCAGATGTACACATCAGTAATCCCCAGCCACAGTGTAAATGTTAGAATCTGAATTTGTTTGTGGGGACCTGGGCTATATTGATGAAAGATGGTGTGAGTAAAGCCGGTACACAGAAGACTCTGTTGTAATGAGGCAGGGCTGAATGATTTTAAGAAGAGGCAGGAACAAAATACCTGACTGTGGTTATTAATCCAGACTAGGATTGGAAGGGTACAGGTGGGGCCAGGCTGAGTCCTGTAGGTTCTCGGATCTAAAAATGAGGCAAAACACAGAGATTTTGGCTTCGGATCTCCATATTTTAGTAAAAGTTTGCTGATTGGATCCGACACAGAAGTGCATTACTGGGACATGTCACTGCCCCCCACCCGCTTACCCCAAGATCCATGTTGCACCATGGGGGAGAAGGAAGGGAGCGCCAGCTGATCCACTCTGGTCCGGAGCCTGTAAGCATATGAGCCTATCTGCAGCTAGCTGCACCTGAGGAGAGAGAGTGGAAGATGAGTGGAGAGGAGATGCCAGGGATCAAGGGGGTGGCCAGTCTCTGTAACCAGACAGAGCACCTCATTGGTGCCTCACCTGGTGACCTACAGTTGGGGGCTGCTCTGCCCGAGGATGCCCAACATTACTGGTATTAGGAGGTTCTGTTTCCACCACTCTGAGCACCCCACTCCCATCCTATGCCCTCTGAGCATCCTCCCTTATTCTGTCACTCTGAGTTCCCCTCTCCCATCCTGTGCCCCTTGAGCATCCCCCCTTATTCTGTCACTCTGAGCTCCCCGCTCCCATCCTGTGCCCCCTGAGCATCCCCCCTTACTCTGTTCCCTCATGAGCACCTCCTCTTACCCTGTGTCCCCCTGAGCTCCCCCCACAACCCTGTACCCCCTTGAGCAACCCCCAACCCTGTGCCCTGAAGTGTCCTCCCCTTACCATGTCACCCTGAGCTCTCCCCAACCCTGTGCCCCCTAGAGTCTCTCCCCCTTACCGTGTCCCCCTGAGCTCTCTCCCAACACTGTGCCCCCTGGAGTGTCCCCCCCCTTACCGTGTCCCCCTGAGCTATCCCCTAACCCTGTACCCCCTTGAATGCCCCCTTATCCTGTGTCCCCAGAGCGATCCCCTTACCCTGTGTTCCCTGAGCACCCCCCCCTTACTCTATGCCTCCTGAGCATTCTTCTTACTGTGTGCTCCCTGATCATCCCTTCTTACTCTGCCCCCCCGAGTATCATCCCAACCCTATGTCTCCCTGATTTTCCCCTTCAGCCCTGACCTCTCACGCCCATCCCCCTGACCTTGTTCCCCCTGAGTGCCCCCTAACCACTTTCCCCCATAAGATTTTAGCAGGTTTTAGCATTTAAAAAAAAAAATACATATCCAAAACTAAAACATGTGAGGCAGTTTTAGCATTACAATTCAAAACCAAAACCCAATGATGAATTAGAACCACTACCAGCAATAATGGACCTGCACACATCACTAGTAACAATTATACTTAACAAAGGAACCAGTCTTGGACTCGTAATACATAGCAATGAAACTGGGCTGGAACTGGCAATGCATAACAGGGTAACTGGGCTAGAATTGCTAATGCATAACAAAGTAACCAGGCTGGAACTGGTAGTGTAGCAGAGCCACTTGAAGGATAGGTCTGTGTGTACTGCTTATATTGTAAAAGAGAAATAAGAACACACAATAACACAGGGGGGTATATTTACTAAAATTCGTATTTTTCTGAATTAGGTTAAAGTTCAAACACGAATGACATCGAATGTGTGAATTTGCAACTTTTTGAATTTTGTACGCCTCATTTACTATGCTGTCGTATTCTGCATTTTCGTTTTTTCCGATGTCGATGTCATTCTTATTTTCAGCCAGTGTTTCACGGGAGTGAATAGTAAAACACTGCCGAAATTAACACAATGAATCTCGGCTGGATCTGTGAGATCCGTGCAGGGCTTCATTGTGCACCTTTTAAAAAAATTAAAGTATTAAAAATCAAGAAAAATTTGCGTGGGGTCCCCCCTCCTAAGCATAACCAGCCTCGGGCTCTTTGAGCCGGTCCTGGTTGTAAAAAAATGGGGGGGAATTGACAGGGGTTCCCCCCATATTTTAACAACCAGCATCGGGCTCTGCGCCTGGTCCTGGTGCAAAAAATACGGGGGACAAAAAGCGTAGGGGTCCCCCGTATTTTTTGAACCAGCACCGGGCTCCACTAGTCAGAGAGATAGTACCACAGCCGGGGGACACATTTATCTTGGTCCCTGCGGCCCTAGAATTAAATCACTAACTAGTCACCCCTGGCCAGGGTACCCTGGAGGAGTGGGAACCCCTTAAATCAAGGGGTCCCCCCCTCCGGCCACCCAAGGGCCAGGGGTGAAGCCCGAGGCTGTCCCCCCCATCCAATGGCGGCAGATGGGGGGCTGATAGCCGTAGTGTAAAAAAAAGAATATTGTTTTTTGTAGCAGAACTACAAGTCCCAGCAAGCCTCCCCCACAAGCTGGTACTTGGAGAACCACAAGTACCAGCATGCGTTGGGAAAAAGTGCCTGCTGGTACCTGTAGTTCTACTACAAAAAATACCCCCAAAAAAACAATACACAGACACCGTGAAAGTATAACTTTATTACATACATGCACACTTACATTCATACATACTTACCTATGTTGACACGAAGAGTCGGTCCCCTTCTCCATGTAGAATCCTGGGGTACCTGTAAATAAAATTATACTTACAAAAAATCCTGTGTAGATCGGTCCTCTTCTTATAAATTATAATCCAGGGATTTGGCAAAACAATAAAACGCATTACCCGAACCACGCACTGAAAGGGGATCCATGTTTACACTTGGATCCCCTTTCCCCGCCTGCCGGGACCCCCTGTGACTCCTGTCAAAGAGGGTCCCTTCAGCCAATCAGGGAGCACCACGTCATGGCACTCTCCTGATTGGCTGTGCGCTCCTGAGCTGCCAGTCAGGCAGCGCACGGCAGAGATACAATTTAGCGCATAGGTGCTACATTGTATCCAATGGTGGGAACTTTGCGGTCAGCGGTAGACCGCAAGGTTATGTGAGGTCACTCTTGTGGGTAAGTAGCTTGCAGGAATATCAAAGGTTAAATGCACACAAAGAACCAGGAAATCTGCAGGAGGATTGATGCACTTGTTCCAGAGAGTAGAATGCAGCTGGCTGAATAGCAGGTAAGAACAGAACTCCCTGCAGATCTTGAGAACAGCAGGCAGGAAGTCGACACCCATTAGGTCGAAACCCAATCGTTAACACTAGAAATAGGTTGCCAAGACCATTATGTTGACGTGAACAAGGTCGACATGCAAAATGATCAACATGAGTTTTTCATATTTTATTTTCTTTTTTTGAACTTTTCGTAATTTACGATCCACGTGGACTACGATTAGGAACGGTAATGTGTGCCAAGTGCAGCGGTAGCAGAGTGAAGCACCGTACCTGAAGCATGGCGAGTGTAGCGAGCCATACGAGGGGACACGGTGCACTAATTGGGGTTCTCGGTCACTTTACAAAGAAAACTACACCAAAAAAACATGAAAAACTCATGTTGACCTTTTTTCATGTGGATCTTGTTCATGTTGACCTAATGGCCGTGTCAACCTATTTCTAGTGTCGACCTAGCCACTGTCGACCTATGGGTGTCGACCTAATGAGTGTCGACCTAGACACTGTCAACCCTGAGTCCCATACCCGGCAGGAACACACTGGTGTTTGAATTAGCTCAAGCTCCACAGCTGCTAAGTACAATAAGATGAGAGAGGCTCACCCCTGCACCAGAGTCGGCAAGACTTCAGCAGAGGAAACAGCCAGCGTGGTGTGCAGCAACAGGAAGGAGGGACTAGCAGAGACTAGAGGATCTCAGGAAGAGTCGGATGAGGTAACATACCCTCCAACTGTACCTTTTTAGCAGGTACAGTACCTATTTTTATGGTCTGTACCGATTTTTGGCTCTCCAAACTTCCATTGAAAGTAAACGGGCGTGGCCACATCCCCTTTACCCGTGGCCACGTCCTCTTTTTGAATTTTTACCGATTTTTATGTGTAAAATGTTGGAGGGTATGAGGTAAGAATCGGAGTGCAATACCCAGAGCGTGACAGTAAAAGGTTTACCCACCCATCTGATGTAATCACTTATGTCACACCTGTCCAACAGATATGATCCACATTCCCAGGCAGCAGAAGGGAGGAGGAGTGTAGAGAGGGGAGGGGGGAACAGAGAGGTATTCATTCTGTGTACTGCACCAGAGGTGAGAGAACCCATCTCGGGGAGGACTTGAGCTGTTAGTGAATACCAGAAAGAGCCAGTATGCAGGAGGATCTAAGTAGATGTATACACTGCCACCAGGACAATTCCTCTGGTTGAGACTGAACAGATTTGAAGTACTGTACCTGCCACTGAAGGTTGGGGACATTGTAGGAGCTGTTAAAGGGGGTTGCTAATTACCTGGCATAGATACATAGAATTTGACGGTAGATAAGAAACACTTGGCCCATCTATCTTTTTGGTAAATTCTCAACTCTGTGTTAATATAGATGTTGTCTATCAGTTGCAGTAGTAATATTTCTTTTTTTTTTTTTTTACTCTGCAGTAAAGGTAGATTTATAATGTACTTTCCTCCTTATCTGTGTGATCACTAAACCTTAAAGATCCAGGAAAACTTAGGGTCATTGAGTCTAACTCCTAATATCCTCAAACCTCCAACCTTTGTTGAAGTGGAGTCAGGGACTTTAGTGTGTGCTGTTTACAGCACACTAGGGGCATGTCCAGCACTCTTTGAGCAACTAGGCATGCCCCCAGTCCCTTTCAAACAGTGACTAGATGCAGTGCTCATGTGCATGCAATCTATTCAGTGTTTGCTCTGCTATGCAGAGCAGCAGGTGAGAGGGGGCCTCCGAATCTCCCACTGGACAGTTGACACTGCAGCCTGTGGGAAGGATGGTGGACCAGTGTTCAAAAAGTTGGACTGTCCTGCCAAAATCAGGATGTTTTGCAGGTATGAGCACCATTCCAACCTGTCTCTGTATTCCTAGCCCACCTTCATCCCATCCCATGTCTCTCCATCTCCAGCCCACACTTACCTACTGTGCCTGCTCCTTTTCACTGCTGCCTGCTCCTTTTCACAGCTGCTCTGCCATGCCATTGAGCAGTGCCACTAATGGATTAGGATATACAGGGTTATGGTGAGTAAATCATGCACTACAGTATAGTAATAACACAAAAAAAATAGGAGGTGGTGACATAATGTATAAAGATTCACCGCAGTTAAAATTAGTCTTAAAAATATTACAGTGTAGGAGATCACTAACAGGTTAAACTCAATGAACAATTTGTCTTTTTTCAACCTCAGCAACTATGTTACTATGTTACTATGTATGTTACATCATGACATCCCACATGCTGCGCCTTAAAAAAAACTTTACAGTGCCAGATTTCAGGCTCTCTCTTTTTATTTGATTCCTGTTGATGCATAGGCAAGTGACATCAAACCTGAGTGGTCTGTGGGCAGATGAACTGGATTCCAAAGATTCCTGTAGGAATCTCTCGAAACCCCCTGTTGTCAGGCCTGCTTAAAACTAGAGATGTGCACCGGAAATGTTTCGGGTTTTGTGTTTTGGTTTTGGATTCGGTTCCGCGGCCGTGTTTTGGATTCAGACGCATTTTGGCAAAATTTCCTGAAATTTTTTTGTAGGATTCGGGTGTGTTTTGGATTCAGGTGTTTTTTTTACAAAAACCCCTCAAAAACAGCTTAAATAATAGAATTTGGGGGTAATTTTGATCCCATAGTATTATTAACCTCAATAACCACAATTTCCACTAATTTCCATTCTATTCTGAACACCTCACACCTCACAATATTATTTTTAGTCCTAAAATTTGCACCAAGGTAGCTGGATGACTAAGCTAAGCGACCCAAGTGGCCGGCACAAACACCTGGCCCATCTAGGAGTGGTACTGCAGTGTCAGACAGGATGGCACTTAAAAAAATTAGCCCCAAACATCACATGATGCAAAGATAAATTAAAAAAAAAAGAGGTGCAAGATGGAACTGTCCTTGGGCCCTCCCACCCACCCTTATGTTGTATAAACAGAACATGCACACTTTAACGAACCCATCATTTCAGCGACAGGGTCTGCCACACGACTGTGGCTGAAATGACTGGTTGGTTTGGGCCCCCACCAAAAAAGAAGCAATCAATCTCTCCTTGCACAAACTGGCTCTACAGAGGCAAGATGTCCACCTCCTCCTCATCCTCTGATTCATCACCCTTTTCACTGTGTACATCCCCCTCCTCACAGAGTATTAATTTGTCCCCACTGGAATCCACCATCTCATCACCTGTGTACTTTCTGGAGGCAATTACTGGTGAATGTCTCCACGGAGGAATTGATTATAATTCATTTTAATGAACATCATCTTCTCCACATTTTGTGGAAGTAACCTCGTACGCCGATCACTGACAAGGTGAGCGGCTGCACTAAACACTCTTTCGGAGTACACACTGGAGGGGAGGCAACTTAGGTAAAATAAAGCCAGTTTGTGCAAGGGCCTCCAAATTGCCTCTTTTTCCTGCCAGTATACGTACGGACTGTCTGACGTGCCTACTTGGATGCGGTCACTCATATAATCCTCCAGCATTCTTTCAATGGTGACAGAATCATATGCAGTGACAGTAGACGACATGTCAGTAATCGTTGGATGGACCTTCAGTCCGGACCAGATGTCAGCACTCGCTCCTGACTGCCCTGCATCACCGCCAGTGGGTGGGCTCGGACTTCTTAGCCTTTTCCTCGCAGCCCCAGTTGCGGGAGAATGTGAAGGAGGAGCTGTTGGCGGGTCATGTTCCGCTTGACTTGACAAGTGTCTCACCATCAGGTCTTTGAACATCTACAGACTTGTGTCTGCCGGAAAGAGAGATACAACGTAAGTTTTAAACCTAGGATCGAGCACGGTGGCCAAAATGTAGTGCTCTGATTTCAACAGATTGACCACCCGTGAATCCTGGTTAAGCGAATTAAGGGCTCCATCCACAAGTCCTATATGCCTAGCGGAATCGCTCCACTTTAGCTCCTCCTTCAATCTCTCCAGCTTCCTCTGCAAAAGCCTGATGAGGGGAATGACCTGACTCAGGCTGGCAGTGTCTGAACTGACTTCACGTGTGGCAAGTTCAAAGGGTTGCAGAACCTTGCACAACGTTGAAATCATTCTCCACTGTGCTTGAGTCAGGTGCATTCTAGAGATGTGCACTTGAAATTTTTTGGGTTTTGTGTTTTGGTTTTGGGTTCGGTTCCGCGGCCGTGTTTTGGGTTCGACCGCGTTTTGGCAAAACCTCACCGAATTTTTTTTGTCGGATTCGGGTGTGTTTTGGATTCGGGTGTTTTTTTCAAAAAACCCTAAAAAACAGCTTAAATCATAGAATTTGGGGGTCATTTTGATCCCAAAGTATTATTTAGAGATGAGCGCCTGAAATTTTTCGGGTTTTGTGTTTTGGTTTTGGGTTCGGTTCCGCAGCCGTGTTTTGGGTTCGAACGCGTTTTGGCAAAACCTCACCGAATTTTTTTTGTCGGATTCGGGTGTGTTTTGGATTTTAGTGTTTTTTTCAAAAAACACTAAAAAACAGCTTAAATCATAGAATTTGGGGGTCATTTTGATCCCAAAGTATTATTAACCTCAAAAACCATAATTTACACTCATTTTCAGTCTATTCTGAATACCTCACACCTCACAATATTATTTTTAGTCCTAAAATTTGCACCGAGGACGCTGTGTGAGTAAGATAAGCGACCCTAGTGGCCGACACAAACACCGGGCCCATCTAGGAGTGGCACTGCAGTGTCACGCAGGATGTCCCTTCCAAAAAACCCTCCCCAAACAGCACATGACGCAAAGAAAAAAAGAGGCGCAATGAGGTAGCTGTGTGAGTAAGATTAGCGACCCTAGTGGCCGACACAAACACCGGGCCCATCTAGGAGTGGCACTGCAGTGTCACGCAGGATGGCCCTTCCAAAAAACCCTCCCCAAACAGCACATGACGCAAAGAAAAAAAGAGGCGCAATGAGGTAGCTGTGTGAGTAAGATTAGCGACCCTAGTGGCCGACACAAACACCGGGCCCATCTAGGAGTGGCACTGCAGTGTCACGCAGGATGTCCCTTCCAAAAAACCCTCCCCAAACAGCACATGACGCAAAGAAAAAAAGAGGCGCAATGAGGTAGCTGTGTGAGTAAGATTAGCGACCCTAGTGGCCGACACAAACACCGGGCCCATCTAGGAGTGGCACTGCAGTGTCACGCAGGATGTCCCTTCCAAAAAACCCTCCCCAAACAGCACATGACGCAAAGAAAAAAAGAGGCGCAATGAGGTAGCTGACTGTGTTGAACAGTCAATTGCTTACTGGAAGTAGTACAAGTGGGCTTACGACTTCCCCTCTGGGATGACCATCGACTCCCAGCAGCAACAACAGCAGCGCCTGCAGCAGTAGGCGTTACACGCAAGGATGCATCGGAGGAATCCCAGGCAGGAGAGGAATCGTCAGAATTGCCAGTGACATGGCCTGCAGGACTATTGGCATTCCTGGGGAAGGAGGAAATTGACACTGAGGGAGTTGGTGGGGTGGTTTGCGTGAGCTTGGTTACAAGAGGAAGGGATTTACTGGTCAGTGGACTGCTTCCGCTGTCACCCAAAGTTTTTGAACTTGTCACTGACTTATTATGAATGCGCTGCAGGTGACGTATAAGGGAGGATGTTCCGAGGTGGTTAACGTCCTTACCCCTACTTATTACAGCTTGACAAAGGGAACACACGGCTTGACACCTGTTGTCCGCATTTCTGTTGAAATACCTCCACACCGAAGAGCTGATTTTTTTGGTATTTTCACCTGGCATGTCAACGGCCATATTCCTCCCACGGACAACAGGTGTCTCCCCGGGTGCCTGACTTAAACAAACCACCTCACCATCAGAATCGTCCTGGTCAATTTCCTCCCCAGCGCCAGCAACACCCATATCCTCCTCATCCTGGTGTACTTCAACACTGACATCTTCAATCTGACTATCAGGAACTGGACTGCGGGTGCTCCTTCCAGCACTTGCAGGGGGCGTGCAAATGGTGGAAGGCGCATGCTCTTCACGTCCAGTGTTGGGAAGGTCAGGCATCGCAACCGACACAATTGGACTCTTCTTGTGGATTTGGGATTTCGAAGAATGCACAGTTCTTTGCTGTGCTGCTTTTGCCAGCTTGAGTCTTTTCATTTTTCTAGCGAGAGGCTGAGTGCTTCCATCCTCATGTGAAGCTGAACCACTAGCCATGAACATAGGCCAGGGCCTCAGCCGTTCCTTGCCACTCCGTGTCGTAAATGGCATATTGGCAAGTTTACGCTTCTCCTCCGACAATTTTATTTTAGGTTTTGGAGTCCTTTTTTTTCTGATATTTGGTGTTTTGGATTTGACATGCTCTGTACTATGACATTGGGCATCGGCCTTGGCAGACGACGTTGCTGGCATTTCATCGTCTCGGCCATGACTAGTGGCAGCAGCTTCAGCACGAGGTGGAAGTGGATCTTGATCTTTCCCTAATTTTGGAGCCTCAACATTTTTGTTCTCCATATTTTAATAGGCACAACTAAAAGGCACCTCAGGTAAACAATGGAGATGGATACTAGTATACAATTATGGACTGCCTGCCGAGTGCAGACACAGAGGTAGCCACAGCCGTGAACTACCGTACTGTACTGTGTCTGCTGCTAATATAGACTGGTTGATAAAGAGATGTCTATGTAACTATGTATGTATAAAGAAGAAAGAAAAAAAAACCACGGTTAGGTGGTATACAATTATGGACGGACTGCCTGCCGAGTGCAGACACAGAGGTAGCCACAGCCGTGAACTACCGTACTGTACTGTGTCTGCTGCTAATAATATAGACTGGTTGATAAAGAGATGTCGTAGTAGTATGTATGTATAAAGAAGAAAGAAAAAAAAACCACGGTTAGGTGGTATACAATTATGGACGGACTGCCTGCCGAGTGCAGACACAGAGGTAGCCACAGCCATGAACTACCGTACTGTACTGTGTCTGCTGCTAATATAGACTGGTTGATAAAGAGATGTCTATGTAACTATGTATGTATAAAGAAGAAAGAAAAAAAAACCACGGTTAGGTGGTATACAATTATGGACGGACTGCCTGCCGAGTGCAGACACAGAGGTAGCCACAGCCGTGAACTACCGTACTGTACTGTGTCTGCTGCTAATATAGACTGGTTGATAAAGAGATGTCTATGTAACTATGTATGTATAAAGAAGAAAGAAAAAAAAACCACGGTTAGGTGGTATACAATTATGGACGGACTGCCTGCCGAGTGCAGACACAGAGGTAGCCACAGCCGTGAACTACCGTACTGTGTCTGCTGCGACTGGATGATAAATGATATAAAAAATATATATATATCACTACTGCAGCCGGACAGGTATATATTATATATTATATAATGACGGACTTGCTGGACACTGTCTGTCAGCAGAATGAGTTTTATTTTTATAGAATAAAAAAAAAAACAACACACAAGTGAAGTCACACGACGAGTGTTTAACTTTTTCAGGCAATCACAATATAAGTATACTACTAACTATACTGGTGGTCAGTGTGGTCAGGTCACTGGTCAGTCACACTGGCAGTGGCACTCCTGCAGCAAAAGTGTGCACTGTTTAATTTTAATATAATATTATGTACTCCTGGCTAATGCTATAACCTATAACTGGCACTGCAGTGCTCCCCAGTCTCCCCCACAATTATAAGCTGTGTGAGCTGAGCAGTCAGACAGATATATAATATATATAGATGATGCAGCACACTGGGCTGAGCCTGAGCAGTGCACACAGATATGGTATGTGACTGAGTCACTGTGTGTATCACTTTTTTCAGGCAGAGAACGGATATATTAAATAAACTGCACTGTCTGGTGGTCACTTACACTATATAATATTATGTACTCCTGGCTCCTGCTATAACCTATAACTGGCACTGCAGTGCTCCCCAGTCTCCCCCACAATTATAAGCTGTGTGAGCTGAGCAGTCAGACAGATATATAATATATATAGATGATGCAGCACACTGGGCTGAGCCTGAGCAGTGCACACAGATATGGTATGTGACTGAGTCACTGTGTGTATCGCTTTTTTCAGGCAGAGAACGGATATATTAAATAAACTGCACTGTCTGGTGGTCACTCACTAGTAAACTCTCTGCACTCTCTACACTTCTACAGTACTCCTCCTAGTCCTAAGCTCCAGTAAATCTCTCTCTCTTATAATCTAAATGGAGAGGACGCCAGCCACGTCCTCTCCCTATCAATCTCAATGCACGTGTGAAAATGGCGGCGACGCGCGGCTCCTTATATAGAATCCGAGTCTCGCGAGAATCCGACAGCGTCATGATGACGTTCGGGCGCGCTCGGGTTAACCGAGCAAGGCGGGAGGATCCGAGTCTACTCGGACCCGTGAAAAAAACCATGAAGTTCGGATTCAGAGAAACCGAACCCGCTCATCTCTAGTATTATTAACCTCAAAAACCATAATTTACACTCATTTTCAGTCTATTCTGAATACCTCACACCTCACAATATTATTTTTAGTCCTAAAATTTGCACCGAGGACGCTGTGTGAGTAAGATAAGCGACCCTAGTGGCCGACACAAACACCGGGCCCATCTAGGAGTGGCACTGCAGTGTCACGCAGGATGTCCCTTCCAAAAAACCCTCCCCAAACAGCACATGACGCAAAGAAAAAAAGAGGCGCAATGAGGTAGCTGTGTGAGTAAGATTAGCGACCCTAGTGGCCGACACAAACACCGGGCCCATCTAGGAGTGGCACTGCAGTGTCACGCAGGATGGCCCTTCCAAAAAACCCTCCCCAAACAGCACATGACGCAAAGAAAAAAAGAGGCGCAATGAGGTAGCTGTGTGAGTAAGATTAGCGACCCTAGTGGCCGACACAAACACCGGGCCCATCTAGGAGTGGCACTGCAGTGTCACGCAGGATGTCCCTTCCAAAAAACCCTCCCCAAACAGCACATGACGCAAAGAAAAAAAGAGGCGCAATGAGGTAGCTGTGTGAGTAAGATTAGCGACCCTAGTGGCCGACACAAACACCGGGCCCATCTAGGAGTGGCACTGCAGTGTCACGCAGGATGTCCCTTCCAAAAAACCCTCCCCAAACAGCACATGACGCAAAGAAAAAAAGAGGCGCAATGAGGTAGCTGACTGTGTTGAACAGTCAATTGCTTACTGGAAGTAGTACAAGTGGGCTTACGACTTCCCCTCTGGGATGACCATCGACTCCCAGCAGCAACAACAGCAGCGCCTGCAGCAGTAGGCGTTACACGCAAGGATGCATCGGAGGAATCCCAGGCAGGAGAGGAATCGTCAGAATTGCCAGTGACATGGCCTGCAGGACTATTGGCATTCCTGGGGAAGGAGGAAATTGACACTGAGGGAGTTGGTGGGGTGGTTTGCGTGAGCTTGGTTACAAGAGGAAGGGATTTACTGGTCAGTGGACTGCTTCCGCTGTCACCCAAAGTTTTTGAACTTGTCACTGACTTATTATGAATGCGCTGCAGGTGACGTATAAGGGAGGATGTTCCGAGGTGGTTAACGTCCTTACCCCTACTTATTACAGCTTGACAAAGGGAACACACGGCTTGACACCTGTTGTCCGCATTTCTGTTGAAATACCTCCACACCGAAGAGCTGATTTTTTTGGTATTTTCACCTGGCATGTCAACGGCCATATTCCTCCCACGGACAACAGGTGTCTCCCCGGGTGCCTGACTTAAACAAACCACCTCACCATCAGAATCGTCCTGGTCAATTTCCTCCCCAGCGCCAGCAACACCCATATCCTCCTCATCCTGGTGTACTTCAACACTGACATCTTCAATCTGACTATCAGGAACTGGACTGCGGGTGCTCCTTCCAGCACTTGCAGGGGGCGTGCAAATGGTGGAAGGCGCATGCTCTTCACGTCCAGTGTTGGGAAGGTCAGGCATCGCAACCGACACAATTGGACTCTTCTTGTGGATTTGGGATTTCGAAGAATGCACAGTTCTTTGCTGTGCTGCTTTTGCCAGCTTGAGTCTTTTCATTTTTCTAGCGAGAGGCTGAGTGCTTCCATCCTCATGTGAAGCTGAACCACTAGCCATGAACATAGGCCAGGGCCTCAGCCGTTCCTTGCCACTCCGTGTCGTAAATGGCATATTGGCAAGTTTACGCTTCTCCTCCGACAATTTTATTTTAGGTTTTGGAGTCCTTTTTTTTCTGATATTTGGTGTTTTGGATTTGACATGCTCTGTACTATGACATTGGGCATCGGCCTTGGCAGACGACGTTGCTGGCATTTCATCGTCTCGGCCATGACTAGTGGCAGCAGCTTCAGCACGAGGTGGAAGTGGATCTTGATCTTTCCCTAATTTTGGAGCCTCAACATTTTTGTTCTCCATATTTTAATAGGCACAACTAAAAGGCACCTCAGGTAAACAATGGAGATGGATACTAGTATACAATTATGGACTGCCTGCCGAGTGCAGACACAGAGGTAGCCACAGCCGTGAACTACCGTACTGTACTGTGTCTGCTGCTAATATAGACTGGTTGATAAAGAGATGTCTATGTAACTATGTATGTATAAAGAAGAAAGAAAAAAAAACCACGGTTAGGTGGTATACAATTATGGACGGACTGCCTGCCGAGTGCAGACACAGAGGTAGCCACAGCCGTGAACTACCGTACTGTACTGTGTCTGCTGCTAATAATATAGACTGGTTGATAAAGAGATGTCGTAGTAGTATGTATGTATAAAGAAGAAAGAAAAAAAAACCACGGTTAGGTGGTATACAATTATGGACGGACTGCCTGCCGAGTGCAGACACAGAGGTAGCCACAGCCATGAACTACCGTACTGTACTGTGTCTGCTGCTAATATAGACTGGTTGATAAAGAGATGTCTATGTAACTATGTATGTATAAAGAAGAAAGAAAAAAAAACCACGGTTAGGTGGTATACAATTATGGACGGACTGCCTGCCGAGTGCAGACACAGAGGTAGCCACAGCCGTGAACTACCGTACTGTACTGTGTCTGCTGCTAATATAGACTGGTTGATAAAGAGATGTCTATGTAACTATGTATGTATAAAGAAGAAAGAAAAAAAAACCACGGTTAGGTGGTATACAATTATGGACGGACTGCCTGCCGAGTGCAGACACAGAGGTAGCCACAGCCGTGAACTACCGTACTGTGTCTGCTGCGACTGGATGATAAATGATATAAAAAATATATATATATCACTACTGCAGCCGGACAGGTATATATTATATATTATATAATGACGGACTTGCTGGACACTGTCTGTCAGCAGAATGAGTTTTATTTTTATAGAATAAAAAAAAAAACAACACACAAGTGAAGTCACACGACGAGTGTTTAACTTTTTCAGGCAATCACAATATAAGTATACTACTAACTATACTGGTGGTCAGTGTGGTCAGGTCACTGGTCAGTCACACTGGCAGTGGCACTCCTGCAGCAAAAGTGTGCACTGTTTAATTTTAATATAATATTATGTACTCCTGGCTAATGCTATAACCTATAACTGGCACTGCAGTGCTCCCCAGTCTCCCCCACAATTATAAGCTGTGTGAGCTGAGCAGTCAGACAGATATATAATATATATAGATGATGCAGCACACTGGGCTGAGCCTGAGCAGTGCACACAGATATGGTATGTGACTGAGTCACTGTGTGTATCACTTTTTTCAGGCAGAGAACGGATATATTAAATAAACTGCACTGTCTGGTGGTCACTTACACTATATAATATTATGTACTCCTGGCTCCTGCTATAACCTATAACTGGCACTGCAGTGCTCCCCAGTCTCCCCCACAATTATAAGCTGTGTGAGCTGAGCAGTCAGACAGATATATAATATATATAGATGATGCAGCACACTGGGCTGAGCCTGAGCAGTGCACACAGATATGGTATGTGACTGAGTCACTGTGTGTATCGCTTTTTTCAGGCAGAGAACGGATATATTAAATAAACTGCACTGTCTGGTGGTCACTCACTAGTAAACTCTCTGCACTCTCTACACTTCTACAGTACTCCTCCTAGTCCTAAGCTCCAGTAAATCTCTCTCTCTTATAATCTAAATGGAGAGGACGCCAGCCACGTCCTCTCCCTATCAATCTCAATGCACGTGTGAAAATGGCGGCGACGCGCGGCTCCTTATATAGAATCCGAGTCTCGCGAGAATCCGACAGCGTCATGATGACGTTCGGGCGCGCTCGGGTTAACCGAGCAAGGCGGGAGGATCCGAGTCTACTCGGACCCGTGAAAAAAACCATGAAGTTCGGATTCAGAGAAACCGAACCCGCTCATCTCTAGTATTATTAACCTCAAAAACCATAATTTCCACTCATTTTCAGTTTATTCTGAACACCTCACACCTCACAATATTATTTTTAGTCCTAAAATTTGCACCGAGGTCGCTGGATGACTAAGCTAAGCGACCCTAGTGGCCGACACAAACACCTGGCCCATCTAGGAGTGGCACTGCAGTGTCACGCAGGATGGCCCTTCCAAAAAACACTCCCCAAACAGCACATGACGCAAAGAAAAAAAGAGGCGCAATGAGGTAGCTGTGTGAGTAAGCTAAGCGACCCTAGTGGCCGACACAAACACCTGGCCCATCTAGGAGTGGCACTGCAGTGTCACGCAGGATGGCCCTTCCAAAAAACACTCCCCAAACAGCACATGACGCAAAGATAAAAAGAGGCGCAATGAGGTAGCTGTGTGAGTAAGATAAGCGACCCTAGTGGCCGACACAAACACCTGGCCCATCTAGGAGTGGCACTGCAGTGTCACGCAGGATGGCCCTTCAAAAAAATACTCCCCAAACAGCACATGACGCAAAGAAAAATTAAAGAAAAAAGAGGTGCAAGATGGAATTGTCCTTGGGCCCTCCCACCCACCCTTATGTTGTATAAACAGGACATGCACACTTTAACCAACCCATCATTTCAGTGACAGGGTCTGCCACACGACTGTGACTGAAATGACGGGTTGGTTTGGACCCCCACCAAAAAAGAAGCAATTAATCTCTCCTTGCACAAACTGGCTCTACAGAGGCAAGATGTCCACCTCATCATCATCCTCCGATATATCACCGTGTACATCCCCCTCCTCACAGATTATCAATTCGTCCCCACTGGAATCCACCATCTCAGCTCCCTGTGTACTTTGTGGAGGCAATTGCTGCTGGTCAATGTCTCCACGGAGGAATTGATTATAATTCATTTTAATGAACATCATCTTCTCCACATTTTCTGGAAGTAACCTCGTACGCCGATTGCTGACAAGGTGAGCGGCGGCACTAAACACTCTTTCGGAGTACACACTTGTGGGAGGGCAACTTAGGTAGAATAAAGCCAGTTTGTGCAAGGGCCTCCAAATTGCCTCTTTTTCCTGCCAGTATAAGTACGGACTGTCTGACGTGCCTACTTGGATGCGGTCACTCATATAATCCTCCACCATTCTTTCAATGGGGAGAGAATCATATGCAGTGCCAGTAGAAGACATGTCCGTAATCGTTGGCAGGTCCTTCAGTCCGGACCAGATGTCAGCATCAGCAGTTGCTCCAGACTGCCCTGCATCACCGCCAGCGGGTGGGCTCGGAATTCTGAGCCTTTTCCTCGCACCCCCAGTTGCGGGAGAATGTGAAGGAGGAGATGTTGACAGGTCGCGTTCCGCTTGACTTGACAATTTTCTCACCAGCAGGTCTTTGAACCCCAGCAGACTTGTGTCTGCCGGAAAGAGAGATCCAAGGTAGGTTTTAAATCTAGGATCGAGCACGGTGGCCAAAATGTAGTGCTCTGATTTCAACAGATTGACCACCCGTGAATCCTTGTTAAGCGAATTAAGGGCTCCATCCACAAGTCCCACATGCCTAGCGGAATCGCTCTGTGTTAGCTCCTCCTTCAATGTCTCCAGCTTCTTCTGCAAAAGCCTGATGAGGGGAATGACCTGACTCAGGCTGGCAGTGTCTGAACTGACTTCACGTGTGGCAAGTTCAAAGGGCAGCAGAACCTTGCACAACGTTGAAATCATTCTCCACTGCGCTTGAGACAGGTGCATTCCACCTCCTATATCGTGCTCAGTTGTATAGGCTTGAATGGCCTTTTGCTGCTCCTCCAACCTCTGAAGCATATAGAGGGTTGAATTCCACCTCGTTACCACTTCTTGCTTCAGATGATGGCAGGGCAGGTTCAGGCGTTTTTGGTGGTGCTCCAGTCTTCTGTACGTGGTGCCTGTACGCCGAAAGTGTCCCGCAATTCTTCTGGCCACCGACAGCATCTCTTGCACGACCCTCTCGTTTTTTAAATAATTCTGCACCACCAAATTCAAGGTATATGCAAAACATGGGACGTGCTGGAATTTGCCCATATTTAATGCACACACAATATTGCTGGCGTTGTCCGATGCCACAAATCCACAGGAGAGTCCAATTGGGGTAAGCCATTCCGCGATGATCTTCCTCAGTTGCCGTAAGAGGTTTTCAGCTGTGTGCGTATTCTGGAAACCGGTGATACAAAGCGTAGCCTGCCTAGGAAAGAGTTGGCGTTTGCGAGATGCTGCTACTGGTGCCGCCGCTGCTGTTCTTGCGGCGGGAGTCCATAAATCTACCCAGTGGGCTGTCACAGTCATATAGTCCTGACCCTGCCCTGCTCCACTTGTCCACATGTCCGTGGTTAAGTGGACATTGGGTACAGCTGCATTTTTTAGGACACTGGTGACTCTTTTTCTGAGGTCTGTGTACATTTTCGGTATCGCCTGCCTAGAGAAATGGAACCTAGATGGTATTTGGTACCGGGGACACAGTACCTCCACAAGTCTCTAGTTGCCTTTGCAGTAATGATGGATACCGGAACCACGTTTCTCACCACCCAGGATGCCAAGGCCTCAGTTATCCGCTTTGCAGCAGGATGACTGCTGTGATATTTCATCTTCCTCGCAAAGGACTGTTGGACAGTCAATTGCTTGGTGGAAGTAGTAAAAGTGGGCTTACAACTTCCCCTCTGGGATGACCATCGACTCCCAGCAGCAACAACAGCAGCGCCAGCAGCAGTAGGCGTTACACGCAAGGATGCATCGGAGGAATCCCAGGCAGGAGAGGACTCGTCAGAATTGCCAGTGACATGGCCTGCAGGACTATTGGCATTCCTGGGGAATGAGGAAATTGACACTGAGGTAGTTGGTGGGGTGGTTTGCGTGAGCTTGGGTACAAGAGGAAGGGATTTACTGGTCAGTGGACTGCTTCCGCTGTCGCCCAAAGTTTTTGAACTTGTCACTGACTTATTATGAATGCGCTGCAGGTGACGTATAAGGGAGGATGTTCCGAGGTGGTTAACATCCTTACCCCTACTTATTACAGCTTGACAAAGGCAACACACGGCTTGACAAATGTTGTCCGCATTTCTGTTGAAATACTTCCACACCGAAGAGCTGATTTTTTTGGTATTTTCACCAGGCATGTCAATGGCCATATTCCTCCCACGGACAACAGGTGTCTCCCCGTGTGCCTGACTTAAACAAACCACCTCACCATCAGAATCCTCCTTGTCAATTTCCTCCCCAGCGCCAGCAACACCCATATCCTCCTCATCCTGGTGTACTTCAACACTGACATCTTCAATCTGACTATCAGGAACTGGACTGCGGGTGCTCCTTCCAGCACTTGCAGGGGGCGTGCAAATGGTGGAAGGCGCATGCTCTTCACGTCCAGTGTTGGGAAGGTCAGGCATCGCAACCGACACAATTGGACTCTCCTTGTGGATTTGGGATTTCTTCGAAGAACGCACAGTTCTTTGCTGTGCTTTTGCCAGCTTGAGTCTTTTCATTTTTCTAGTGAGAGGCTGAGTGCTCCATCCTCATGTGAAGCTGAACCACTAGCCATGAACATAGGCCAGGGCCTCAGCCGTTCCTTGCCACTCCGTGTGGAAAATGGCATATTGGCAAGTTTACGCTTCTCCTCCGACAATTTTATTTTAGATTTTTTAGTCCTTTTTTTACTGATATTTGGTGTTTTGGATTTTACATGCTCTGTACTATGACATTGGGCATCGGCCTTGGCAGACGACGTTGCTGGCATTTCATCGTCTCGGCCATGACTAGTGGCAGCAGCTTCAGCACGAGGTGGAAGTCGATCTTGATCTTTCCCTATTTTTGGAACCTCAACATTTTTGTTCTCCATATTTTAATAGGCACAACTAAAAGGCACCTCAGGTAAACAATGGAGATGGATGGATACTAGTATACTTATGGATGACGAGCGACTGCCGACACAGAGGTAGCTACAGCCGTGGACTGCCGTACTGTGTCTGCTGCTAATATAGACTGGATGATAATGAGATAAAATTAAAATATATATATATATATCACACTAGTACTGCAGCCGGACAGGTATATATTATGTAATGACGGACCTGCTGGACACTGTCTGTCAGACTCAGCACTGCAGACTCCTAAAGTAAGCTACTAGTATCAAGAAGATAGAAAAAAAAAAAACCACGGGTAGGTGGTATACAATTATGGATGGACGAGCGACTGCCGACACAGAGGTAGCTACAGCCGTGGACTACCGTACTGTGTCTGCTGCTAATATAGACTGGATGATAATGAGATAAAATTAAAATATATATATATATCACACTAGTACTGCAGCCGGACAGGTATATATTATGTAATGACGGACCTGCTGGACACTGTCTGTCAGACTCAGCACTGCAGACTCCTAAAGTAAGCTACTAGTATCAAGAAGATAGAAAAAAAAAACACCACAGGTAGGTGGTATACAATTATGGATGGACTAGCGACTGCCGACACAGAGGTAGCTACAGCCGTGGACTACCGTACTGTGTCTGCTGCTAATATAGACTGGATGATAATGAGATAAAATTAAAATATATATATATCACACTAGTACTGCAGCCGGACAGGTATATATTATGTAATGACGGACCTGCTGGACACTGTCTGTCAGACTCAGCACTGCAGACTCCTAAAGTAAGCTACTAGTATCAAGAAGATAGAAAAAAAAAACCACGGGTAGGTGGTATACAATTATGGATGGACGAGCGACTGCCGACACAGAGGTAGCTACAGCCGTGGACTACCGTACTGTGTCTGCTGCTAATATAGACTGGATGATAATGAGATAAAATTAAAATATATATATATATATATATATCACACTAGTACTGCAGCCGGACAGGTATATATTATGTAATGACGGACCTGCTGGACACTGTCTGTCAGCACTGCAGACTCCTAAAGTAAGCTACTAGTATCAAGAAGATAGAAAAGAAAAAAAACCACGGGTAGGTGGTATACAATTATGGATGGATGAGCGACTGCCGACACAGAGGTAGCTACAGCCGTGGACTACCGTACTGTGTCTGCTGCTAATATAGACTGGATGATAATGAGATAAAATTAAAATATATATATATCACACTAGTACTGCAGCCGGACAGGTATATATTATGTAATGACGGACCTGCTGGACACTGTCTGTCAGACTCAGCACTGCAGACTCCTAAAGTAAGCTACTAGTATCAAGAAGATAGAAAAAAAAAAAACCACGGGTAGGTGGTATACAATTATGGATGGACGAGCGACTGCCGACACAGAGGTAGCTACAGCCGTGGACTACCGTACTGTGTCTGCTGCTAATATAGACTGGATGATAATGAGATAAAATTAAAATATATATATATATCACACTAGTACTGCAGCCGGACAGGTATATATTATGTAATGACGGACCTGCTGGACACTGTCTGTCAGACTCAGCACTGCAGACTCCTAAAGTAAGCTACTAGTATCAAGAAGATAGAAAAAAAAAACACCACAGGTAGGTGGTATACAATTATGGATGGACGAGCGACTGCCGACACAGAGGTAGCTACAGCCGTGGACTACGTACTGTGTCTTCTGCTAATATAGACTGGATGATAATGAGATAAAATTAAAATATATATATATCACACTAGTACTGCAGCCGGACAGGTATATATTATGTAATGACGGACCTGCTGGACACTGTCTGTCAGACTCAGCACTGCAGACTCCTAAAGTAAGCTACTAGTATCAAGAAGATAGAAAAAAAAAAAACCACGGGTAGGTGGTATACAATTATGGATGGACGAGCGACTGCCGACACAGAGGTAGCTACAGCCGTGGACTACCGTACTGTGTCTGCTGCTAATATAGACTGGATGATAATGAGATAAAATTAAAATATATATATATCACACTAGTACTGCAGCCGGACAGATATATATTATGTAATGACGGACCTGCTGGACACTGTCTGCAGAATGCGTTTGTAAAAACACCACACGACGAGTGTTTATCTTTTTCAGGCAGACAATCACAATATACTGGTGGTCAGCAGACAATCACAATACTGGTGGTCAGTGGTCACTGGTCAGTCACACTGGCAGTGGCACTCTGGCAGCAAAAGTGTGCACTGTACTTAAAATATGTACTTCTGCTATAACTGCTCCCCAGTCTCCCCCACAATTAAACTGTGTGAGCAGTGAGCACTCAGCACAGTCAGATAATGATATACAGTATTACATATGATGCAGCACACTGGGCTGAGCACAGATATGGTATGTGACTGTGTCACACTGTGTATCGTTTTTTTTCAGGCAGAGAACGGATTAATTAAACTGGTGGTCACTGGTCACACTATCAGCAGCAAGTAGTACTCCTCCTAATAATATGCTCCCCAAAATTTGTGTCTCTCTCTAGTACTCTAGTCTAAACGGAGAGGACGCCAGCCACGTCCTCTCCCTATCAATCTCAATGCACGTGTGAAAATGGCGGCGACGCGCGGCTCCTTATATAGAATCCGAGTCTCGCGATAGAATACGAGCCTCGCGAGAATCCGACAGCGGGATGATGACGTTCGGGCGCGCTCGGGTTAACCGAGCAAGGCGGGAAGATCCGAGTCGCTCGGCCCCGTGTAAAAAAACCTGAAGATCGGGCGGGTTCGGATTCCGAGAAACCGAACCCGCTCATCTCTAGTGCATTCCCCCTCCTTTGCCTATATCGTAGGTAGATGTATAGGCTTGAATGGCCTTTTGCTGCTCCTCCATCCTCTGAAGCATATAGAGGGTTGAATTCCACCTCGTTACCACCTCTTGCTTCAGCTGATGGCGGGGCAGGTTCAGGAGTGTTTGCTGTTGCTCCAGTCTTCAGCACACGGTGGCTGAATGCCGAAAAGTGGCCCGCAATTCTTCGGTCCACCGACAGCATCTCTTGCACGCCCCTGTCATTTTTTTAAAAATTCTGCACCACCAAATTTAATGTATGTGCAAAACATGGGACGTGCTGGAATTTGCCCACATGTAATGCACACACAATATTGGTGGCGTTGTCCGATGTCACAAATCCCCAGGAGAGTCCAATTGGGGTAAGCCATTCTGCGATGATGTTCCTCAGTTTCCGTAAGGGGTTGTCAGCTGTGTGCCTCTTCTGGAAAGCGGTGATACAAAGCGTAGCCTGCCT
This sequence comes from Pseudophryne corroboree, assembly GCF_028390025.1. NCBI lineage: Eukaryota > Metazoa > Chordata > Amphibia > Anura > Myobatrachidae > Pseudophryne > Pseudophryne corroboree. Next base: position 425,307,804 of record NC_086447.1, on the reverse strand, counting down.
AGGAACGAGTTGGCGTTTTCGAGATGATGCTACTGGTGCCGCTGCTGCTGTTCTTGTTGCGGGAGGCAATACATCTACCCAGTGGGCAGTCACAGTCATATAGTCCTGAGTCTGTCCTGCTCCACTTGTCCGTGCTTAAGTGGACATTGGGTACAACTGCATTTTTTAGGACACTTGTGACTCTTTTTCTGATGTCTGTGTACATTCTCGGTATCGCCTGCCTAGAGAAATGGAACCTAGATGGTATTTGGTACAGGGGACACAGTACCTCAAGCAATTCTCTAATTCCCTGTGAATTAACGGTGGATACCGGACACACGTTTAACACCACCGCAGCTGCCAAGACCTGAGCTATCCGCTTTGTAGCAGGAGGACTGCTGTGATATTTCATCTTCCTCGCAAAGGACTGTTGGACAGTCAATTGCTTACTGGAAGTTGTACAAGTGGTCTTCCGACTTCCCCTCTGGGATGGCGATCGACTCCCAGCAGCAACAACAGCAGCGCCAGCAGCAGTAGGTGTTACATTCAAGGATGCATCAGAGTAATCCTAGGCAGGAGAGGACTCGTCAGACTTGCCAGTGACATGGCCTGCAGGACTATTGGCTTTCCTGTCTAAGGAGGAAATTGACACTGAGGGAGTTGGTGGTGTGGTTTGCAGGAGCTTGGTTACAAGAGGAAGGGATTTAGTTGTCAGTGGACTGCTTCCGCTGTCACCCAAAGTTTTTGAACTTGTCAATGACTTCTGATGAATGCGCTCCAGGTGACGTATAAGGGAGGATGTTCCTAGGTGGTTAACGTCCTTACCCCTACTTATTACAGCTTGACAAAGGCAACATACGGCTTGACACCTGTTTCCACATTTCTGTTAAAATAATTCCACACCGAAGAGGTGATTTTTTTTGTCATTTGACCAGGCATGTCAATGGCCATATTCGTCCCATGGACAACAGGTGTCTCCCTGGGTGCCTGACTTAAACAAACCACCTCGCCATCAGAATCCTCCTTGTCAATTTCCTCCTCAGCGCCAGCAACACCCATATCCTCATCCTGGTGTACTTCAACAGTGACATCTTCAATTTGACTATCAGGAACTGGACTGCAGGTGCTCCTTCCAGCACTTGCAGGGGGCGTGCAAATGGTGGAAGGCGCCACCTGTCCCCGTCCAGTGTTGGGAAGATCAGGCATCGCAACCAACACAATTGGACTCTCCTTAGGGATTTGTGATTTAGAAGAACGCACAGTTCTTTGCTGTGCTTTTGCCAGCTTAAGTATTTTCATTTTTCTAGCGGGAGGATGAGTGCTTCCATCCTCATGTGATGCTGAACCACTAGCCATGAACAAGGCCTCAGCCGTTCCTTGCCACTCCGTGTCATAAATGGCATATTGGCAAGTTTACGCTTCTCCTCAGACGTTTTTAATTTAGATTTTTGGGTCATTTTACTGAACTTTTGGTTTTTGGATTTTACATGCTCTCTACTATGACATTGGGCATCGGCCTTGGCAGACGACATTGATGGCATTTCATCGTCTCGGCCATGACTAGTGGCAGCAGCTTCAGCACGAGGTGGAAGTGGATCTTGATCTTTCCCTATTTTACCCTCCACATTTTTGTTCTCCATCTTTTAATGTGTGGAATGATATGCCAGTAATATATCAATAGCAATGGCCTACTGTACCGTACTGCTCTATATATATATCAATAGCAATGGCCTACTGTACCGTACTGCTATATATATATATATATATATATATATATATATATACTGGTGGTCAGCAAAATGCTGCACTGTCCTCCTACTATATACTGCGCACAACTACAATGCAGCACAGATATGGATAGTATACTTGACGACACAGAGGTAGAGCAATGGACTACTGTACCATACTGCTATATATATATATATATATATATATATATACTGGTGGTCAGCAAAATTCTGCACTGTCCTCCTACTATATACTGCGCACAACTACAATGCAGCACAGATATGGATAGTAAACTTGACGACACAGAGGTAGAGCAATGGACTACTGTACCGTACTGCTATATATATATACTGGTGGTCAGCAAAATTCTGCACTGTCCTCCTTCTATATACTGTGCACAACTACAATGCTGCACAGATATGGAGCATTTTCATGCAGAGAACGTAGATATTTGCAGCTCACTGAGCACAGGTATTTGCAGCACACTGAACATAGAAACTGAGAGAACGCAGCCACGTCCTCTCGCTATCATCTCCAATGCACAAGTGAAAATGGCGGCGACGCGCGGCTCTTTATATGCAATATGAATCTCGCGAGAATACGACAGCGGAATGATGACGTTTGGGTGTGTTTGTGTTAACTGAGCAAGGCGGGAAGACCCAAGGCTGCCTCGGAACCATGTAAAATAGGTGAAGTTCGGGGGGTGTTCGGATCTCGAGGAACCGAACCCGCTCATCTCTACTTACAACCCAGGACAGCTGGACAAACCCTGTTTGCCTATTCAGTTTTTTTAACACTTGCTAGAATACTTACAGTGGAAGGGAAAGGACATTTAATCCGCTTAATAATATACTGAGAAGATGACCTTGTTTGTCACTTTAAAGAATATTTCTTGAAAAAAGAAGATAAGAATCGGGTCTGGAATATACAAATGGGAGAAAGCAGCTTTTTTTGTTTTGTAACATCCCAAATGAACAACAATCAATTATTTACAGTGCTTACTTTCAGAACGTAGTTTTAAATCAGTCACCGTGATGATAAATTGAGCGCAAGCTTGTAAATTTAACAAAATAAATTGCACAAGAGTTACAAGGACTCACATGAATTCTACAAATGAGACGTTATTTACTTCACAGTCAATGCTGCAGTCACTATACCGACTATAGTCATGGCAACTTATTTATAGCAGAATGTTTCCATTTAACAAATTAGCATTTTGATGTGAGAGCTGTTCATGTAGGCCCATGTACAACATTGACAGCTTGTGGATTACGTGATGAATTAGAATAATCCTTTGCGTAATGTGGGACTGATATCCAAGTCCTAAATGACTGTCATAAGTATCTATAATAGTCTATGCATCTTCATACTGCTTGTAATGTTCTCAAGGATTGAGTCAAAGTTGAAAGCTTGCCCAGGTGGTCAGATCTTGAGATTTTTGCACTGAGCATGTGTCACTTACATCTAGCCTCCCTGCATGTTACACAGCCCTTCTAGTCATGCCATGGCGTGGTGTGACGGTAGCACCAAGTGTCTTTTCATGTGAATTTTCCATTAAAATGCATCTTCTTCCCAAAATGATGCAGATAGGATGCACATGCAGCTTTTGCTGATTAAAATGATATGCAGCATGCCTATATTCTGAGTGTGACTGTGGCCATATCCGCCAGGGCTGCCATCAAAAATTGTGGGGCCAAGGACTGACAAAATAAACACCCCCCCCCCAAATATATATCTTCTGCCACACCGCTCCACTCCTATGTGATCTCATACATCGTGATGATACATATAGGTTGGTCATTGGAGACCTGCATGAGCGACTCACAGAGAGCTGATGCACTGGGATGGCTTGTTTAAGAAGTATTCCCTGCGCATCAGCCCGCTATTGTTGTGCATCCTGGCGCAGCTCTCCAGGTATCAGCGGTAGGAGCCAGGAGTGGGCCCCCCTCCCTGTAAGGGCCCCTCTGATGGTGGCCCTGCTATCTGCATATGAAATTGTAGCATTTTGTATGCAGATACAGCCACAGACGCACACAGAATATAGGCATGCTGCATATCATTTTAATCAGCAGAATAAGCTTGTGCATTATTCATGTAGAGATGCGAATAAGACGCACTTTTTGGTAAAAAAGATGCCCAATGCTAACAGAGTTGCACTGATCCTGTCAGCTCACTCACGCCAGGCATCTCCTGCTGTGTGGTGTATTGAGGCAAGATGTATCAGGATACATTTGTAAGCACAACTACAGGCAATTCAAAGTTGTATGCATCTCAGCCATATCTCCAACTACATCTGAATGTATGTAGTTGGGCTTTCACTTGTAGGCTTAGTGTTCTGAGGATGTGTCGTGGATGTGTACTGTAGCTGTAATTGTGTATGCAGAGTTTGTCTGATTTCAGGCGGATTTCTTACTCTAGGTATGTTGTTGGTGTAAATGTGCACTGATAATAATGATGTTACTTTTGTACTGCCCTGCCATATGTACCAATGAGAAGCTGATTATTAGGAATGACTTTCCTAGCCTGGCTGCACTTTCCTAGCCAGTTCATTTGTCCATCCAGCTGAGAGGAGCAGGGAATGCCATGCACCTGACACCTACGTGGCGGCCACCTGTAACAGCATACCCTCCAACTGTACCTTTTTGGCAGGTACAGTACCTATTTTTATGGTCTGTACCTATTTTTGGCTCTAAAAATGTCCATTGAAAGTACAGTATAGGAAAAGGGATGTGGCCACGCCCCCTTTTATCATTTGTACCGAGTTTTATGTGTAAAATGTTGGAGGGTATGTAACAGCACTCCATCAGCACCGTCTGTTAGGTGCAAGGGAAGCCTCGCTTCTGGATGCATGCACCAGCAAACCCTTGTTGCAAACTGCAGTAAATAACAGAAGCTGCTATGCGCTGACTCACCAGATTCTCCTGAGTGGCAGAGTGCACAGCAGTCCAGTGTGATAGGTGCCTCATGACAGGAGGAATTCTGGAGCTGCTTTTGTGTCACAGTTAAGATGGAGAAGGTCTCTTCCAGTCTTGCAGATGTAGCTGGAAGAGGGAGGTCTTGATCTGCCACTGGAAGCTGGTCTCCTGGCTGCCAGCCACTGCCTTACCATAGAAGGATAGAGAAATTGAGGGGAAAATAAATGGAACTATCCACATCTTAATTACTCAATATGCTCCCTCACAATACAATATAATACTCTCAAACATTACCCTTCAGCTTCTAGTGACATTTGTAGAATGTGGCAGTCAATAGTACAAGCCAAAGTAACCTTGTAATAGACTATAACCGAATGATTAAAAAATATATATAAATACTGTATGGTGTATTTAAAAGTGATACACCATACCAACTTTTCGGGTCTGTCACACCCCTTTGTCAAGGTGAGCACCTTGAGAAAGGGGCGTGCCAGCCCCGAAATGTTGGTATGGTGTATCGCTTTTAAATACATGTTTGGCATTGTTTAAGACTCCGAGTACCACAGGACTTTCTTTTCAAGGTAATGCATCAATCCTCACTGGGGGCAGCGGAGCACTTGTAATATATTTTATTAGAGTGCCGGTCCGGACAACATTATTAAATACTGTATGTATATATATATATATATATATATATATATATATATAAAAAGGAGAGGATGAGGGATATATAGCGACCAAGTTGTCAATAAAATAGGTTTGCCAGTTAAAATATTAAAAAGTATTTATTAAATGAATATAAAAGAGACACATAAAAAATGGGGACAACAATATATACACAACTGAACTAAAAGCTGTTAGCTCAGTTGTGTATATATTGTTGTCCCCATTTTTTATGTGTCTCTTTTATATTCATTTAATAAATACTTTTTAATATTTTAACTGGCAAACTTATTTTATTGACAACTTGGTCGCTATATATCCCTCATCCTCTCCTTTTTTTACATTAATTTTCAGGGAATTACCACCCCTGTATTTATTTGAGGGACACAGCTGATGCCCCAATAACAGTATAGGGCAGTGGTTCCCAAACTGTGTGCTGTGGCTCCCTGGGGTGCCTCGGGACACTTGCAGGGGTGCCCTGGGTTGGTGGTCCAGGACCAATTCAAATTATTTATGGTCAATATAATAGGCAAAACTAGTGCTGGTGGCTGTCAGTCATAAAATATGGGGACAAACAAAAGCAAATCTTGTCCCTCACCACACAATTGACCCTAAGGATGACATATAAATACAATTTACTTAATTTAATATTTTTTCTAAATTTCTCAATAAGACATTTTTGGCCTAGGGGTGCCATGAGAAAAATTCTGATATTCTAGGGCGCCGTGATTCAAAAAAGTTTGGAAACCACTGGTATAGGGGATTGTTTTATAAGCCAGCTATTATACAACATATTTGTTTTTTTTCACATGTGGCGCAGTATCAATCCTTGTTTATATATATATTTATATATATATATATTTCCATAGCAGAGCCGGATTTAGACCCACGTGGCCCTGAGCAAGATATCGGTTTTGGGCCCACCTCACTCATTTGATGCAGTTTCAATCTGCTTCTTTGTGTGGTTACCATTGGGAAGCATGCACAGTATGACTCATCATATCTGTAGACTGATAACAATGATCACTTGTGTCCAATGCTACCACGGGGTATCCCTCTGAATCAGGGCCTATATATATATCCCTATCCTACCTACCCACACTACATCTCTGCACTAGGGGATCTATCTACTAAGCCTTGTATGGAGATAAAGTGGACGGAGATAAAGAACCAGCCAATCTGCTCCTAACTGTCAGTTTGCAAACCCAGCCTGTGTCATGGCAGTTAGGGGCTGATTGGCTGGGACTTTGGGGTCTATTTACTAAGCCTTGGATGGAGATAAAGTGGACAGAGATAAAGTACCAGCTGATTAGATCCTAACTGCTATGTCACAGGCTAGGTTTGAAAAATGCTAGCTATCTCCATCCAAGGCTTAGTAAATAGATCCTTTATCTCCGTCCACTTTATCTGAATCCAAGGCTTAGTAAATAGACCCCTAGGTCACTGAACTACCTCCCCTCACTGCATCACTACGCTACATCCGCTCACTATTATATCCCTACACTATGGGGGTCATTCCGAGTTGATCGCTCACTAGCAGTTTTTAGCAGCCGTGCAAACGCATTGTCGCTGCCCACCGGGGAGTGTATTTTTTTTGCAGAAATGCGAACGCCTTTACAGCAGAGCGCCTGCAAAAACATTTTGTGCAAAACAAGACCAGCCCTGTAGTTACTTATCCTGTGCGTTGATTCTAACGACGGAGGGACGGCTTTTGATGTCACACACCCGCCCAGCGAACGGCCAGCCACACCTGCATTTTCCCCGACATATCTGCATTTTTCTAAGCACTCCCTGAAAATGGTCAGTTGACAGACAGAAATGCCCACTTTCTGTCAATTACCTTGCGCCCATTTGTCTGATTGGAATCGTCGCTAGAACCAGTGCAAAACCACAATGGACTTTGTACCCGTAAGACGCGCGTGCATATTGCAGTGCCTACGCATGCGCAGATTAGCCATTTTTTACACTGATCGCTGCACAGTGAACAACGGCAGCTAGCGATCAACTCGGAATGACCCCCTATATCACTGTTCTACATCCCAGCACTATATCAGTGCACAACCTTCCCACACTACATCACTGTTCTACATCCCCATACTATATCAATGCACAACCTCCCCACACTAACTCAGTATGCTACTTCCACACACTACATCTCTGCACTATGGGCTTAATTCATGTATGTACACAGATGCAACTGCAGATTTCTAGGCTACAGAACTGCTAATGTTAGTAAGTGAAGCTGCCGCCCTGAAATGAATAGACACTCACTGGAGCCATTGCAAACTCACAACCTATACGCAGAAATGAGGAACATCGGGGCTAATGGCCTATACTCACTATGAAATATCGTTCACAATCTGAATGATATTGTTCAGTCCTAAATGATATTGCATAGACCTCGTACATCGGAATGTATGCAGTCTTGATGAGGTGATATTGTGTGGTTTTGAACTCCAGTGATGACTTTGTTTCTAGACATCGTTTGACATCATATGTAGTGTGTACATACGATCCAATCTGATAAGATATCTTATACAATATCATATTATATTGTATCATATGGGATCGCATAATGTCTACATAGCATTAGGGTTAAGCTAGGTACAAACTGGCAGATTTTTTTGGGTCTGCCCGACAATAGGACGATTTTTCAGGAAATTGTAATCACCAATATCTGAGCTACACACTTGAAAAAATTTTTTCTTATTTTCAGTTACTAATTTTCTGCCACATCAAACTGCACTTGCATATATCCACCCATAAGGTGGATGACATAGTGACAGGAAAACATAGGAAATATGGGTAGATTATTAGAATGCACACACACTGCTAAATATTGGGAGATTGTGGTCTGGGCCGATAGATCGGAAAATCGAACATTCGGGTGTGTGTGCAAGATTTTCCCGAATTATCTGCAAAATGCCGACACGACCATTCGTACACACTATACGATAAATCAAGCCGATGTCTAAATTATTGGCAAATTGGCTCAACAATTGTATAGTTTGTACCTAGCTTTAGTCTATGGCTATGCAGACTGGAGAGAACAGTAGTAACACTGGCGCCATGTTTTTGCATATATGAGCTTGCAGCTGACGGCAGATACATCCCCCTGAAAACAGCCATAACATGCGTTTTTCCAACCACTTTTCAATTAACATCTCCAAACTGTCACTTCCTGTTAGTCACTTCTCCATGAAATCCTAATTGCAAGCGAGATAGCAGCGGCACTTTCACGCATGGGCATTGCAATCCGTGCACATACGTGGTCTGTCGATAATCGTTCCATTGTGTGATAATTGCCTATTGTGTACAAACATATGCCCTATATCACTACTATTATTTCAATTAGGGTTAGTCCATATGTTCATATCCAAAAACACTATGCATTTGTGGTATAATTATTATTAGTACTAAATAGAGATGAGCGCCTGAAATTTTTCGGGTTTTGTGTTTTGGTTTTGGGTTCGGTTCCGCGGCCGTGTTTTGGGTTCGAACGCGTTTTGGCAAAACCTCACCGAATTATTTTTGTCGGATTTGGGTGTGTTTTGGATTCGGGTGTTTTTTTCCAAAAACACTAAAAAACAGCTTAAATCATAGAATTTGGGGGTCATTTTGATCCCAAAGTATTATTAACCTCAAAAACCATAATTTACACTCATTTTCAGTCTATTCTGAATACCTCACACCTCACAATATTATTTTTAGTCCTAAAATTTGCACCGAGGTCGCTGTGTGAGTAAGATAAGCGACCCTAGTGGCCGACACAAACACCGGGCCCATCTAGGAGTGGCACTGCAGTGTCACGCAGGATGTCCCTTCCAAAAAACCCTCCCCAAACAGCACATGACGCAAAGAAAAAAAGAGGCGCAATGAGGTAGCTGTGTGAGTAAGATTAGCGACCCTAGTGGCCGACACAAACACCGGGCCCATCTAGGAGTGGCACTGCAGTGTCACGTAGGATGTCCCTTCCAAAAAACCCTCCCCAAACAGCACATGACGCAAAGAAAAAAAGAGGCGCAATGAGGTAGCTGTGTGAGTAAGATTAGCGACCGTAGTGGCCGACACAAACACCGGGCCCATTTAGGAGTGGCACTGCAGTGTCACGTAGGATGTCCCTTCCAAAAAACCCTCCCCAAACAGCACATGACGCAAAGAAAAAGAGATAGTATACTCGTAACTAGTATGTATGTATAAAGAAAGAAAAAAAAACCACGGTTAGGTGGTATATACAATTATGGACGGGCTGCCGAGTGCCGACACAGAGGTAGCCACAGCCGTGAACTACCGCACTGTACTGTGTCTGCTGCTAATATATAGACTGGTTGATAAAGAGATAGTATACTCGTAACTAGTATGTATGTATAAAGAAAGAAAAAAAAACCACGGTTAGGTGGTATATACAATTATGGACGGGCTGCCGAGTGCCGACACAGAGGTAGCCACAGCCGTGAACTACCGCACTGTACTGTGTCTGCTGCTAATATATAGACTGGTTGATAAAGAGATAGTATACTCGTAACTAGTATGTATGTATAAAGAAAGAAAAAAAAACCACGGTTAGGTGGTATATACAATTATGGACGGGCTGCCGAGTGCCGACACAGAGGTAGCCACAGCCGTGAACTACCGCACTGTACTGTGTCTGCTGCTAATATATAGACTGGTTGATAAAGAGATAGTATACTCGTAACTAGTATGTATGTATAAAGAAAGAAAAAAAAACCACGGTTAGGTCACTGGTATACACAATTATGGACGGGCTGCGGAGTGCCGACACAGAGGTAGCCACAGCCGTGAACTACCGCACTGTACTGTGTCTGCTGCTAATATATAGACTGGTTGATAAAGAGATAGTATACTCGTAACTAGTATGTATGTATAAAGAAAGAAAAAAAAACCACGGTTAGGTCACTGGTATATACAATTATGGACGGGCTGCCGAGTGCCGACACAGAGGTAGCCACAGCCGTGAACTACCGCACTGTACTGTGTCTGCTGCTAATATATAGACTGGTTGATAAAGAGATAGTATACTCGTAACTAGTATGTATGTATAAAGAAAGAAAAAAAAACCACGGTTAGGTCACTGGTATATACAATTATGGACGGGCTGCCGAGTGCCGACACAGAGGTAGCCACAGCCGTGAACTACCGCACTGTACTGTGTCTGCTGCTAATATATAGACTGGTTGATAAAGAGATAGTATACTCGTAACTAGTATGTATGTATAAAGAAAGAAAAAAAAACCACGGTTAGGTCACTGGTATATACAATTATGGACGGGCTGCCGAGTGCCGACACAGAGGTAGCCACAGCCGTGAACTACCGCACTGTACTGTGTCTGCTGCTAATATATAGACTGGTTGATAAAGAGATAGTATACTCGTAACTAGTATGTATGTATAAAGAAAGAAAAAAAAACCACGGTTAGGTCACTGGTATATACAATTATGGACGGGCTGCCGAGTGCCGACACAGAGGTAGCCACAGCCGTGAACTACCGCACTGTACTGTGTCTGCTGCTAATATAGACTGGTTGATAAAGAGATAGTATACTACTAATATTATATACTGGTGGTCAGGTCACTGGTCACTAGTCACACTGGCAGTGGCACTCCTGCAGCAAAAGTGTGCACTGTTTAATTTTAATATAATATTATGTACTCCTGGCTCCTGCTATAACCTATAACTGGCACTGCAGTAGTGCTCCCCAGTCTCCCCCACAATTATAAGCTGTGTGAGCTGAGCAGTCAGACAGATATATAATATATATAGATGATGCAGCACACTGGCCTGAGCCTGAGCAGTGCACACAGATATGGTATGTATGTGACTGAGTCACTGTGTGCTGTGTATCGCTTTTTTCAGGCAGAGAACGGATTATAAATAAAAGTGGTGGTCACTGGTCACTATCAGCAAAACTCTGCACTGTACACTACTGAGTACTCCTAATGCTCCCCAAAATTAGTAAATCAAGTGTCTAAACGGAGAGGACGCCAGCCACGTCCTCTCCCTATCAATCTCAATGCACGTGTGAAAATGGCGGCGACGCGCGGCTCCTTATATAGAATCCGAGTCTCGCGATAGAATCCGAGCCTCGCGAGAATCCGACAGCGTCATGATGACGTTCGGGCGCGCTCGGGTTAACCGAGCAAGGCGGGAAGATCCGAGTCGCTCGGACTCGTGAAAAAAAACATGAAGTTCTGGCGGGTTCGGATTCAGAGAAACCGAACCCGCTCATCTCTAGTACTAAAGTCAATTGTCTGCAGACCTGTTTGTTTAGATGGTTAGTAAAAAAGTAAGCAGATAATTAATGAGGTAATGATAATCCAATAAAGAGGTGTCACTCTCTCCACACAGCCAAATTCTCATTAGTCTCCTGTCAAAGAAAATCACATTACATACTTTCCCCCTTACTTTCCAAAGGGCTTTAGTTTGTCATGAAGAAACGGTGCTTAATAAAACTGTACTGACTGTACTGATGCAGGTAATTAAATCCCTAAAGGGTTTCACATGAGCAGCACTGTTCCAGCTATGTACCTGGTATGGCAGGCAGATGTCCTGTAACGGTGGATAGGAAGCGGTTGTGAGCAGTGCACAACTGGCTTACTGCCACTGACTACCACCAAGGGGGAAAACGGAGTATATCGCTTCCATGCGCTGCTGGCTCCGGCTTGTCAGAACACTGGGTGGAGGGTTATGGCTAAAACTAAGTTGGGGACAGGACCTCTGATGTCAACAGGGGGAGGAGCAAGGCTCGAACAGGGTACCAGAAATGTATCCTTGTGGGCTCGCTTTGCTCGGCACGCTTCAGGCTTGGTAGCTTGCTCTGCGCCGCTTTGTTCGCCACCAGGTTATTAAAGGGAGTAGTTAGTGGCATGGATACTGAAACTACTATCCCGATGGCCTATCTCCTCCCCTGACACCAGAGGTCCTTTAGCCCACTTGGTTCTAGCATCTACCCTGAGTGGAGGTCCTGGTGCCAGGAGCTGTGTGAATGAGAGAGAACTTCCGCAGGCGTCACTGAAAGGGGGCAGAGCTTGATGCTGACTGCTGCTGGCAGGTGGCACTACTACTGACAAGCATAAGCGGACTTACCCCTAGGCAATCCTCTACTGCCTGTTGGTAGGCCTCCTTGGACTGCTGGGCCTGCTGCTTGGAAGCATAGCGGTAACTCCACTACTGTTCCATAATAGCCAATTCAGGTTACGCTTTGCACTACAATAACTGTATGCAGGGAACCAGTCCACACATACTGCATTATTAACTGAGCTACTGCATTAAATTATCGATAGGGAATCAATCTTTACTCACTGTGTTCATTTGTAATTCTCTAAATGAACTAAATCTTACCAGCACAGAACCGGCTACTACATGCCCCGCCCGCAACTATCGGGTTTGCATACAGCTCTGAATCAGGTCTAGGGCAGTTTCAGATATGGTGCTCTGGAACATTGCAGTTTGATGTGTAGTTTTAGCTTTTGTAAATTGAATGAGTTATAAATCACAAATGAAAAAAAACAAAAAAACAACAGCACTTTAGTAAATTTCCCTTAGTCTAGCAATGTACTTTCAAATGTAAAATTATGTTTAAGGAAAATAATGAGAATTGTGTCTTTAAAATGGGTAAAATATGATTAATATGCCACTCCACCGTAGTATCAGAATCTTCTACCAGACAATTTCAAATTTACACACAGATAGATTTACTTCACTATATTCTCCTTTAGCTCTGTGTACAGGAGCTACAGTACTTGTAAAATATAGCCCTTGAGAAGAATCATACCACTGAGAGCCAACAGCTAGAAGTGTAAACTGAGCAAATAACATGAAACAGCTCACAGAAGTAGCACTGAGGAGGAAAGACACATTAACTCAGCATGATGCTGTATCCCCAAGGCAAACACAAACACTTTAAATAATATACACCCTCGGCAAAGGTCAGATAAGGTTACAGCGCTGAACAAATATCACTATACTTTCTGAAAGTGAGGTACTGTATGTTAAGTGGTGAATACTGTACTATTTATTTCTTTTTTTAACAAATGTTTAAAAATATAATTTAGTTAACCAATAGATATAAGATATTTTTTTATTTTTTATTTTTTTAGTATTATTGAAAATATTCAGTTTAGAAGTGGTGGAAAATAAGGGATTCATTTACTAACATTCGTATTTCACCCTTGTTTGGCCGAGATCAAACATGGGTGCTATTGATCATACACGGGTGCTTTTTTAAAATGAAAAAAAATGGGAGTTTACAATGTTATAATGTTTTAGTTAATCATGTTTTCCTATGGTGTATGTAGTCGTGTCTGGCTGCCATGTTTGCCAGCAGCCAAAGACTCCTGTACATGAAGCCTGCAAATATCAGTGTACTGCTTCTCTGATTAAAAGTGTAAGAACGGGTTAATAAAATAGGCATAACCAGTCCGTCCGTCCCCCAAGCATGACCAGTCTTGTACTCTTTGAGTTGGTCCTGGTTCTAAAAATACAGGGGGGAAAATGACTGAGGTTTCCGAGATTTAAGAACAAGCACGAGGCTCTTGGACCGGTCCTGGTTCCAAAAATACAAGGGGTAAAAGACGTAGGGGTCCCACGTATTTTAAACCAGCACCTGGCTCTATTAGCCAAAGAGGTAACGGCACAGCCGGCGAACGTGTTTATATTGGTCCCTGTGGCTGTAGCATTACCCCCCCCCCCCAACTAGTAAGCCCTTGCCATGGTGCCCTGGAGGAGTGGGGACCCCCCCAATAAAGCCCCCTCCCTCCAGGGCACCCAAGGCTAGGGCCAAAGCCCAGTGCTATGCCCGGCACTGGCACTGGTGGGGTGTAGGTGTCACAGAGGCTCTACACTCTCTATATTAACTAGCAATAATAAATAGTTGAGTTTTAGTATTGATCAATGCATTCAAGCCTTCAGCCCCTGGCAGAGACCCCGCTATACTGCAGGTCCTACTCTAATGCTTAAAACAATTACCATAAAAATAGCTATTATATTAGTTTAAACTGTAGGTATGCTACGTGGCCTAAAGCTTATAGCAACTTTGCTTTTAAAGGTGAGACAGTTACCAACACACCTGTTGTAAAGCACCTAGGAGAACAGCTGACACGAGATATAATAAAAAAGTTAAAACAGAGTACATAAAAAAATGTGATCACAAAAAGATTTAACAAAAAATCTATTAAACAAACATAGCTGCTGAAGAGAAGTATGAATGATTTGGTCTGAACGCAGTGCTCATTTATGACAATGTAGCAGGAAATACTGTAAACGATTAAGGCAGGGGTCAGCATTTGGAGTTGTCGGATGTGATAAAGTTGGCATACAGAGGTGTCTGAATGTACAGTATATTATGAGCATATAGAGTAGTCTGATGGCCAAAAAGGTGCATGTGGAGCAGTCTGATGGTATATAAAGGGCATGCAGAGGGGGTGTGATAGCATAATATGGGTATGTAGAGAAGTCTGGTGGCATAAAAGGTCATATGGAGCAGCGTGATGGCATGTAAGGGGATTGCAGAAGGGATGTGGTGGCTTGTAAACAACATGTGCAGAGTTCTCCTGTGTATATATATATATATGTATATATATATATATATATATATATATATATATATATATCAGGGACGTGCAGTGAGGTAAATTGCTCAGGAGGCACTGGCTAGCACCAGAGCCAGAATTACACACAATATATGTGCCCAAGGGTACATGCGGACATTATACACTGGTGCAGCTGTATATATTGCTGGAAATTTTGGTGACTTTTGATCAGAGATGTGCAGAAAATATAGGCAGGATAGGCACTGCCTCACCCATCATAGACTGTTTGCTGCAGAGATTTGACTGTAAAAATGATTAGAATAACATAAAAATCGAATATATTCTTTGTATTTTTCATATGGGATGCAGTAAATATACCAGCTGTCGGAAGACCAACGCCAGCATTTAACAGACAAATGGAAACCCGAGAACCGCCCAGTATTCCCACTCAGTTGGTGGGTCCATGCCCTAACCGAGTGGGAATAGAACAGGTGTTAGTTGATGAGAAAAGATAAAAAGGTTTTAGTCTATTTAGTAGACAGCATTATTAAAAGCTCTGGTAGAGTGCAGGAAGAGGTGTCTCTGGAAACAATGGGGACACCTACAGAATTTTGTTATGGAGCGTACATAGCTATAGCCACATCCCAGCTTTTATGTATGACGACAAAGATAATGACAGAGTACTTAGAGGAGTCAGTTATTAGTAACCAAGGATATCAGATTGTACTGCATTTCAATTATTAATGCAAATATAAGGAGACAGGATGCAGTTAATATACCGGCTGTCGGGATAGCGGCTTTTAGGAGACCGACGCCAGAATCCCGACAGCCGGTGAAATACCGACGCCTGGAATCCTGACAAGTGCTGGGTATTCCAGCTTGGTTAGTGGGTCCATGCCACCAACCTAGTGGGAATAGAACCTGTGGTGAGCGAAGTGAGCCACTGGGCCCAATGCATGGTGAGGATTCAGGCAGAGGGGATGCTGTTGACGGTATACTGACAGCCGGCATCCCATCTGCCAGTAAAACACACCAGACTCCAAGAGACTGCAATGTAAATCCAATCCTCCCTTGGTGTGATTTTAAGAAATTATAGATGGAAACTAGTGGTTTTATTAGAGAAAGCATATTTTTATTAACTATTACAGACAACTACACGTTTCCTGTTAGCG
Organism: Pseudophryne corroboree; assembly: GCF_028390025.1. Lineage (NCBI taxonomy): Eukaryota > Metazoa > Chordata > Amphibia > Anura > Myobatrachidae > Pseudophryne > Pseudophryne corroboree. The sequence continues at coordinate 425,291,798 of NC_086447.1, read as the reverse complement.
GCAGAATAACCCACTACAATGGGACAATAACGAAAGGCGGTACCAGGCACTATTTATAAATGGTAAGCCCACAGAGGACATCTTCTTGTAGAAAGAAGAAGATACAAATCTTTATTATGTAGCAGTAGTATGTATTGTAAAGTTGATCTCCTATGTGACTAGCTACGGTGTTACTGTGAGATATTTTATAAAGTCACAAAAGTGATTAAACGTGTCAGAAAGTATTTACTCCAGAAAAGTATCTTGGAATATCTATCCCATTGTGTCAGCCTGTGGAACTTATACTACTATAACCCTGGAAATACAAGAAACAAGTTTCACCTCTATAGTAAAAAGGTTAAATCTGCAAGGCTAATTGGACTATATACTCAATACTGAACAGGTGAGTCAGTCACCATCCCATAATACAACCCACAACCAGCAGCATTATAGACAGGTAATTACTTTCATCCATGGGAATTGTCACGCTCTGGAAATAAAGGCTGTGTTACTTACCATTACGCTGTCTCACCCAGTTGGCGCTGAGCCCATGTCCTGTGGTCTTTACATGTCATCTTCCACAGTGTGTCCTGCTAGTTCACACCGGCAGTCTGGCATGGGCAACGCCATGACGGAATTGACACAAACTCTACCACCCAGAGCACCCAAAGATAGCACCTGACTCCATCAGCCAATCAGGCTTCAGCAGCTGCTATAAGGGTGCTTCCTGTGCACAAGTTCATTGCCATTGCAACAATGCTATTAAAGTGCTTCCTGACACTTCAGGACTCAAGTTGCCTCTCTGGTTACAGTCTGGTTGCCTCTAAAGTGGAGAGAGATAAAGTACCAACCAATCAGCTCCTGTCATTTTTCAAACACTGCTGTGAAATTTACTTTGGAGCAAAACTCTGTTTATGCTACTGTACGTTATATACTGTGTTTCCTTCTATCTGATTTAGCTAAACAGTCCTCTTGTTATTGATAAATGACATACAGTACGTTATGTTATGCAATAATGTTGCACTTCAAGTTGCATTGCATGGATTGTGTAGTCATAGATTTGCAATACATGTTGCATTGCATGATTGTGATGTCATAATTGTGCATTATTTTCCATTAAATGTTGCATTGCATGGATTGTGATGCCATAATATTGCATTGCATGTTGCATTGCATGGATACTGATGTCATCATTTTGAATTGGATGTTGCATTGCATGGATTGTGATGTCATATTATTGCATTAAATGTTGCATTGCATGGATTGTGATGTCTTAATTTTGCATTGCATGTTGCATTGCATGGATTGTGATGTCATAATTTGCATTGCATAGATTGTGATGTTATAATTTTCTATTAAATGTTGCATTGTATGGATTGTGATGTCATCATTTTGCATTAAATGTTGCATTGCTTGCGATGTCATAAGTTTGCATTGCATAATATCATCACCATTGTGACATCATCATCATTATGACATCATAACAATTATAAAATCATCACCATTGTGACATCATCCCCACTGTAACATCATCACCATTGTGAAATCATCACCATTATCATATCATCACCATTCTGACATCATCACCATTGTGACATCATCACTGTTATGACATCACCACAATTATTACATCATTACCATTGTACAGAATTAAAGAAATTGGTGACCAGCCTCTTGCGCTCCCAAGTGAATAATGGCAATCTCACACACCGATCTGACACAAGGAAGTTTATGGAAACGAACTTACATATTAGTTCAGTCCCGCATACACATAATGGTTTCTTTAAACTTCAGCCTCAAAATCAGAAATTGACTTACATTAGATTTCACTCTCCCGTGCATATAATGGTTTATTTTTCCTCCTTTCAGAAGCAAAAACATCCTCTCCGACACACAAGCAGTTGATTTTTTTTTTAAAAAGGAAATGTTTTATAATGAAAAAAGCCCTGATTGCTCCAACAGAATTTCAGGGAACAATAAAAAATATAGATGCCAGTGTACAGATAATTCAATAGTCTCACTTCAGCCAGGTCCTTTCGGGAAGGTAGGTGCTGGCAAACCTCTGCAGCGGTGATCATGCCAGTTCTCCCTTCCTTACATGAACCCCAAGCGGACGTCTGGACAGCTGGCGGGTGAACGGCACACAACAACGCATTTCGGAGCTCACCTGCTCCTTTTTCAGGTTGTGGGCGTCACCCCACTGGTGGTTTGACCACACGTTCATGTCCTCCCAGTGGGACATAAACAGATTGGCATAGCTTGGTGCCACACTGGTGCTCATCACTGTCCCTGACTCCTCTAAGTAAAAATTTCCCTTGTACCAAAAAAAAATATTTTTATTTATATCAATGAGACACCATCTAGAATGAACTCTTGGTTAGCTGACACAATGTTGTTCTTATCAAGATGATATTTAATGGCCTCAAGCCCATGGTTGTGATCGATAATGGTGTTTAGTGATGACATGTCAGCTGATACCATAATGTATTCTGATGACCACTTAATATGTTGTAATTTCTGAATGACATCAATTGTATCTTTAAGATAAGATTTGGACTCCAAAACAAGTGGTTGAAACTTGGAGTCTAAAAGGTGTGATAAATTTGCAGTTACTGATGAGGTTCCAGCTACTATAGGTCGCCCTGGCGGTTCGCTCAAATGCTTATGTATTTTGGTAAACATATATATCTAACCGGTATTGCCGGCTTATCTATTTTTATATATGTAGCCTCCTCATCAGCAAGGGTTCCCAATCCAGTATATAATTTGATTAAATTATCAAGTTTCCTCTGAATGTTATTTATAGGATAATTTCTTAACTTTTTATATGTGTCGTTTACTGATAATTGTCTCGTCACTTCCTTATGATAATCATCACGGTTTAAAATGACGATTCCCCCGCCTTCATCGGTGGGTTTTATCACAATTTATTCATTTCCCCTTACGCTGGTTATGGCTTCCCTCTGTTTTTTGGTGAGATTGTTACTTCTGGCGGTTTTAAACTGACACTGTACCAGGTCCTGTTTTACAAGATTCTCAAAGCTTTCTACAAAGCAACCCAATTTATGTTTTGGATAGAAGGTTTATATACGTTTAAACACACTGAAGTTGCTATCAGTGATGTTCATATCTTTAGTTTCCTGTTGGGAAAAGAATCTCTTAAGGGCTAGTTTGCATATGAATTTTTGCAAATCAACAAACACTTCAAAGTTGTCAGCTCTATTAGTGGGCGCAAATTTTAAGCCCTTACTTAGAATATCATTTTCCTCCTCTGTTAGTTGGTAGTCACTAAGATTGTAGATATTACTCTTTACCAACTCTAAATTCGATGTATATGTTTCATCTTGTTTTGTAACCTGTTCTCCTAAAGTAGTGTTTTTCATAATTTTTTTGCATCAATGTTTTTTCGATGTTCGTGACAATCGCCCTGCTCTGCAATCTCTTTTTTTCTTTTTCCTTGTATGAATCTCATTCTGTGATGCCTCATTGCCTCCTATCTCCCCCTTCTTTGTGGCCTGCTGTTCCCTAAAAAATTCTCTTTATCTAATTTCTCTTGATCATATTCTCTCCTCCCTTCATATTCAGGAACCCTTTTATATCTATTATTTTCATTATTGTTTGATTGTCTATATCTTTCCCTTTTTTCCACATTCCTTTGTGTGCGAAGGTCGTCCCTCCACTTAGAGATCGTGTATATTGGAGGGTTTTGAGGTAGTGTGGGGGAGTCGGGTTGTAATCAACATGATTACTTAGATATTGATCTTTAGTCGCTCTATGACTCCTATTTTTATAGATTCTGTTATAGTGTGGTCTTCAATCTTTAGATTTTAATTGGTTAGCTTGATCCTTAACCATTTGGCCCTGGATAGGACCATTTTTTATTTGGCATGTAAATCCTTTGTTTTGTCCCTTTTTCTCTATCTATTCTATCTCTTATAAATTTCTTTTATTTCTCCTGTGTTAACTCTCTCTCATTCTTTTCAACTTTGGTAGTAATTCTACTCTCATATTCCTTATATTCAGTTGAATTCTCATACGGTTTGATTAGTGAACTTGCAACCTCAATCTCATCTTCTGTTTTCTTTAATACCTCACTCCTCTCTCTCACAATATGTTCCATTAGGGAAAATGAGCAGTTATCCAGAATATTATACCACTCAATTTTAAAACTCTCTGACATTTCATTAAATGCTGGAGTTTTTTCAATCCTGAGTCCTCTGGGGATAAGTTTCTCTTTGAGATATTTTTTAAGGGATGTCACTTCCCACCAGAGTTTACTTTCTTTAATTGATAATTTTTCAAGATTGAACATTGCACTTTCTAAATTATTATCTTCCAATATAGCAACTTTAAATGTACTAAATACATCCTCTATTAAATTTTGTCTACAACTCCTGTGTTTAAACATAATTACTGAGCAGCAATGGAGAACAATCTAGTGGATGCAAAACACAAGGTACAATAGAAATGCAGATTGATCTCCTTTTGCACTCCCCCTGGATGCAGGCAGGTGGCTGGATCACAGAAGGAACACCCACTTCCAACCAATAAGTACAGCATTAAAGAAATTGGTGACCAGCCTCTTGTGCTCCCAGGTGAATTATGGCAATCTCACACACCGATCTGGCACAAGGAAATTTATGGAGACGAATTTACATATTAGGTCAATCCCGCATACACATAATGGTTTCTTTAAACTTCAGCCTCAAAATCAGATATGGACTTACATTAGATTTCACTCTCGCGTGCATATAATGGTTTCTTTTTCCTCCTTTCAGAAGTAAAAATGTCCTCTCTGACACGCAAGCAGTTGATTTTTTTTTAAAAAAAGGGAATGTTGCATTGCATGGATTGGGATGTCATAATTTGCAATGCATAGATTGTGATGTTATAATTTTCTATTAAATGTTACATTGTATAGATTGTGATGTCATAATTTTGCATTAAATGTTGCATTGCTTGTGATGTCATAAGTTTGCATTGCATAATATCATCACCATTGTGACATCATCATTATTATGACATCATAACAATTATAAAATCATCACCATTGTGACATCATCCCCACTGTAACATCATCACCATTGTGAAATCATCACCATTATCATATCATCACCATTCTGACATCACCACCATTGTGACATCATCACTGTTATGACATCATCACAATTATTACATCATTACCATAGTACAGAATTAAAGAAATTGGTGACCAGCCTCTTGCGCTCCCAGGTGAATTATGGCAATCTCACACACCGATCTGACACAAGGAAGTTTATGGAAACGAACTTACATATTAGTTCAGTCCCGCATACACATAATGGTTTCTTTAAACTTCAGCCTCAAAATCAGAAATTGACTTACATTAGATTTCACTCTCCCGTGCATATAATGGTTTATTTTTCCTCCTTTCAGAAGCAAAAACATCCTCTCCGACACACAAGCAGTTGATTTTTTTTAAAAAAAGGAAATGTTTTATGATGAAAAAAGCCCTGATTGCTCCAACAGAATTTCAGGGAACAATAAAAAATATAGATGCCAGTGTACAGATAATTCAATAGTCTCACTTCAGCCAGGTCCTTTCGGGAAGGTAGGTGCTGGCAAACCTCTGCAGCGGTGATCATGCCAGTTCTCCCTTCCTTACATGAACCCCAAGCGGACGTCTGGACAGCTGGCGGGTGAACGGCACACAACAACGCATTTCGGAGCTCACCTGCTCTTTTTTCAGGTTGTGGGCGTCACCCCACTGGTGGTTTGACCACACGTTCATGTCCTCCCAGTGGGACATAAACAGATTGGCATAGCTTGGTGCCACACTGGTGCTCATCACTGTCCCTGACTCCTCTAAGTAAAAATTTCCCTTGTACCAAAAAAAAATATTTTTATTTATATCAATGAGACACCATCTAGAATGAACTCTTGGTTAGCTGACACAATGTTGTTCTTATCAAGATGATATTTAATGGCCTCAAGCCCATGGTTGTGATCGATAATGGTGTTTAGTGATGACATGTCAGCTGATACCATAATGTATTCTGATGACCACTTAATATGTTGTAATTTCTGAATGACATCAATTGTATCTTTAAGATAAGATTTGGACTCCAAAACAAGTGGTTGAAACTTGGAGTCTAAAAGGTGTGATAAATTTGCAGTTACTGATGAGGTTCCAGCTACTATAGGTCGCCCTGGCGGTTCGCTCAAATGCTTATGTATTTTGGTAAACATATATATCTAACCGGTATTGCCGGCTTATCTATTTTTATATATGTAGCCTCCTCATCAGCAAGGGTTCCCAATCCAGTATATAATTTGATTAAATTATCAAGTTTCCTCTGAATGTTATTTATAGGATAATTTCTTAACTTTTTATATGTGTCGTTTACTGATAATTGTCTCGTCACTTCCTTATGATAATCATCACGGTTTAAAATGACGATTCCCCCGCCTTCATCGGTGGGTTTTATCACAATTTATTCATTTCCCCTTACGCTGGTTATGGCTTCCCTGTGTTTTTTGGTGAGATTGTTACTTCTGGCGGTTTTAAACTGACACTGTACCAGGTCCTGTTTTACAAGATTCTCAAAGCTTTCTACAAAGCAACCCAATTTATGTTTTGGATAGAAGGTTTATATACGTTTAAACACACTGAAGTTGCTATCAGTGATGTTCATATCTTTAGTTTCCTGTTGGGAAAAGAATCTCTTAAGGGCTAGTTTGCATATGAATTTTTGCAAATCAACAAACACTTCAAAGTTGTCAGCTCTATTAGTGGGCGCAAATTTTAAGCCCTTACTTAGAATATCATTTTCCTCCTCTGTTAGTTGGTAGTCACTAAGATTGTAGATATTACTCTTTACCAACTCTAAATTCGATGTATATGTTTCATCTTGTTTTGTAACCTGTTCTCCTAAAGTAGTGTTTTTCATAATTTTTTTGCATCAATGTTTTTTCGATGTTCGTGACAATCGCCCTGCTCTGCAATCTCTTTTTTTCTTTTTCCTTGTATGAATCTCATTCTGTGATGCCTCATTGCCTCCTATCTCCCCCTTCTTTGTGGCCTGCTGTTCCCTAAAAAATTCTCTTTATCTAATTTCTCTTGATCATATTCTCTCCTCCCTTCATATTCAGGAACCCTTTTATATCTATTATTTTCATTATTGTTTGATTGTCTATATCTTTCCCTTTTTTCCACATTCCTTTGTGTGCGAAGGTCGTCCCTCCACTTAGAGATCGTGTATATTGGAGGGTTTTGAGGTAGTGTGGGGGAGTCGGGTTGTAATCAACATGATTACTTAGATATTGATCTTTAGTCGCTCTATGACTCCTATTTTTATAGATTCTGTTATAGTGTGGTCTTCAATCTTTAGATTTTAATTGGTTAGCTTGATCCTTAACCATTTGGCCCTGGATAGGACCATTTTTTATTTGGCATGTAAATCCTTTGTTTTGTCCCTTTTTCTCTATCTATTCTATCTCTTATAAATTTCTTTTATTTCTCCTGTGTTAACTCTCTCTCATTCTTTTCAACTTTGGTAGTAATTCTACTCTCATATTCCTTATATTCAGTTGAATTCTCATACGGTTTGATTAGTGAACTTGCAACCTCAATCTCATCTTCTGTTTTCTTTAATACCTCACTCCTCTCTCTCACAATATGTTCCATTAGGGAAAATGAGCAGTTATCCAGAATATTATACCACTCAATTTTAAAACTCTCTGACATTTCATTAAATGCTGGAGTTTTTTCAATCCTGAGTCCTCTGGGGATAAGTTTCTCTTTGAGATATTTTTTAAGGGATGTCACTTCCCACCAGAGTTTACTTTCTTTAATTGATAATTTTTCAAGATTGAACATTGCACTTTCTAAATTATTATCTTCCAATATAGCAACTTTAAATGTACTAAATACATCCTCTATTAAATTTTGTCTACAACTCCTGTGTTTAAACATAATTACTGAGCAGCAATGGAGAACAATCTAGTGGATGCAAAACACAAGGTACAATAGAAATGCAGATTGATCTCCTTTTGCACTCCCCCTGGATGCAGGCAGGTGGCTGGATCACAGAAGGAACACCCACTTCCAACCAATAAGTACAGCATTAAAGAAATTGGTGACCAGCCTCTTGTGCTCCCAGGTGAATTATGGCAATCTCACACACCGATCTGGCACAAGGAAATTTATGGAGACGAATTTACATATTAGGTCAATCCCGCATACACATAATGGTTTCTTTAAACTTCAGCCTCAAAATCAGATATGGACTTACATTAGATTTCACTCTCGCGTGCATATAATGGTTTCTTTTTCCTCCTTTCAGAAGTAAAAATGTCCTCTCTGACACGCAAGCAGTTGATTTTTTTTTAAAAAAAGGGAATGTTGCATTGCATGGATTGGGATGTCATAATTTGCAATGCATAGATTGTGATGTTATAATTTTCTATTAAATGTTACATTGTATAGATTGTGATGTCATAATTTTGCATTAAATGTTGCATTGCTTGTGATGTCATAAGTTTGCATTGCATAATATCATCACCATTGTGACATCATCATTATTATGACATCATAACAATTATAAAATCATCACCATTGTGACATCATCCCCACTGTAACATCATCACCATTGTGAAATCATCACCATTATCATATCATCACCATTCTGACATCACCACCATTGTGACATCATCACTGTTATGACATCATCACAATTATTACATCATTACCATAGTACAGAATTAAAGAAATTGGTGACCAGCCTCTTGCGCTCCCAGGTGAATTATGGCAATCTCACACACCGATCTGACACAAGGAAGTTTATGGAAACGAACTTACATATTAGTTCAGTCCCGCATACACATAATGGTTTCTTTAAACTTCAGCCTCAAAATCAGAAATTGACTTACATTAGATTTCACTCTCCCGTGCATATAATGGTTTATTTTTCCTCCTTTCAGAAGCAAAAACATCCTCTCCGACACACAAGCAGTTGATTTTTTTTTTAAAAAGGAAATGTTTTATGATGAAAAAAGCCCTGATTGCTCCAACAGAATTTCAGGGAACAATAAAAAATATAGATGCCAGTGTACAGATAATTCAATAGTCTCACTTCAGCCAGGTCCTTTCGGGAAGGTAGGTGCTGGCAAACCTCTGCAGCGGTGATCATGCCAGTTCTCCCTTCCTTACATGAACCCCAAGCGGACGTCTGGACAGCTGGCGGGTGAACGGCACACAACAACGCATTTCGGAGCTCACCTGCTCTTTTTTCAGGTTGTGGGCGTCACCCCACTGGTGGTTTGACCACACGTTCATGTCCTCCCAGTGGGACATAAACAGATTGGCATAGCTTGGTGCCACACTGGTGCTCATCACTGTCCCTGACTCCTCTAAGTAAAAATTTCCCTTGTACCAAAAAAAAATATTTTTATTTATATCAATGAGACACCATCTAGAATGAACTCTTGGTTAGCTGACACAATGTTGTTCTTATCAAGATGATATTTAATGGCCTCAAGCCCATGGTTGTGATCGATAATGGTGTTTAGTGATGACATGTCAGCTGATACCATAATGTATTCTGATGACCACTTAATATGTTGTAATTTCTGAATGACATCAATTGTATCTTTAAGATAAGATTTGGACTCCAAAACAAGTGGTTGAAACTTGGAGTCTAAAAGGTGTGATAAATTTGCAGTTACTGATGAGGTTCCAGCTACTATAGGTCGCCCTGGCGGTTCGCTCAAATGCTTATGTATTTTGGTAAACATATATATCTAACCGGTATTGCCGGCTTATCTATTTTTATATATGTAGCCTCCTCATCAGCAAGGGTTCCCAATCCAGTATATAATTTGATTAAATTATCAAGTTTCCTCTGAATGTTATTTATAGGATAATTTCTTAACTTTTTATATGTGTCGTTTACTGATAATTGTCTCGTCACTTCCTTATGATAATCATCACGGTTTAAAATGACGATTCCCCCGCCTTCATCGGTGGGTTTTATCACAATTTATTCATTTCCCCTTACGCTGGTTATGGCTTCCCTCTGTTTTTTGGTGAGATTGTTACTTCTGGCGGTTTTAAACTGACACTGTACCAGGTCCTGTTTTACAAGATTCTCAAAGCTTTCTACAAAGCAACCCAATTTATGTTTTGGATAGAAGGTTTATATACGTTTAAACACACTGAAGTTGCTATCAGTGATGTTCATATCTTTAGTTTCCTGTTGGGAAAAGAATCTCTTAAGGGCTAGTTTGCATATGAATTTTTGCAAATCAACAAACACTTCAAAGTTGTCAGCTCTATTAGTGGGCGCAAATTTTAAGCCCTTACTTAGAATATCATTTTCCTCCTCTGTTAGTTGGTAGTCACTAAGATTGTAGATATTACTCTTTACCAACTCTAAATTCGATGTATATGTTTCATCTTGTTTTGTAACCTGTTCTCCTAAAGTAGTGTTTTTCATAATTTTTTTGCATCAATGTTTTTTCGATGTTCGTGACAATCGCCCTGCTCTGCAATCTCTTTTTTTCTTTTTCCTTGTATGAATCTCATTCTGTGATGCCTCATTGCCTCCTATCTCCCCCTTCTTTGTGGCCTGCTGTTCCCTAAAAAATTATCTTTATCTAATTTCTCTTGATCATATTCTCTCCTCCCTTCATATTCAGGAACCCTTTTATATCTATTATTTTCATTATTGTTTGATTGTCTATATCTTTCCCTTTTTTCCACATTCCTTTGTGTGCGAAGGTCGTCCCTCCACTTAGAGATCGTGTATATTGGAGGGTTTTGAGGTAGTGTGGGGGAGTCGGGTTGTAATCAACATGATTACTTAGATATTGATCTTTAGTCGCTCTATGACTCCTATTTTTATAGATTCTGTTATAGTGTGGTCTTCAATCTTTAGATTTTAATTGGTTAGCTTGATCCTTAACCATTTGGCCCTGGATAGGACCATTTTTTATTTGGCATGTAAATCCTTTGTTTTGTCCCTTTTTCTCTATCTATTCTATCTCTTATAAATTTCTTTTATTTCTCCTGTGTTAACTCTCTCTCATTCTTTTCAACTTTGGTAGTAATTCTACTCTCATATTCCTTATATTCAGTTGAATTCTCATACGGTTTGATTAGTGAACTTGCAACCTCAATCTCATCTTCTGTTTTCTTTAATACCTCACTCCTCTCTCTCACAATATGTTCCATTAGGGAAAATGAGCAGTTATCCAGAATATTATACCACTCAATTTTAAAACTCTCTGACATTTCATTAAATGCTGGAGTTTTTTCAATCCTGAGTCCTCTGGGGATAAGTTTCTCTTTGAGATATTTTTTAAGGGATGTCACTTCCCACCAGAGTTTACTTTCTTTAATTGATAATTTTTCAAGATTGAACATTGCACTTTCTAAATTATTATCTTCCAATATAGCAACTTTAAATGTACTAAATACATCCTCTATTAAATTTTGTCTACAACTCCTGTGTTTAAACATAATTACTGAGCAGCAATGGAGAACAATCTAGTGGATGCAAAACACAAGGTACAATAGAAATGCAGATTGATCTCCTTTTGCACTCCCCCTGGATGCAGGCAGGTGGCTGGATCACAGAAGGAACACCCACTTCCAACCAATAAGTACAGCATTAAAGAAATTGGTGACCAGCCTCTTGTGCTCCCAGGTGAATTATGGCAATCTCACACACCGATCTGGCACAAGGAAATTTATGGAGACGAATTTACATATTAGGTCAATCCCGCATACACATAATGGTTTCTTTAAACTTCAGCCTCAAAATCAGATATGGACTTACATTAGATTTCACTCTCGCGTGCATATAATGGTTTCTTTTTCCTCCTTTCAGAAGTAAAAATGTCCTCTCTGACACGCAAGCAGTTGATTTTTTTTTTAAAAAAGGGAATGATGCATTGCATGGATTGGGATGTCATAATTTGCAATGCATAGATTGTGATGTTATAATTTTCTATTAAATGTTGCATTGTATAGATTGTGATGTCATAATTTTGCATTAAATGTTGCATTGCTTGTGATGTCATAAGTTTGCATTGCATAATATCATCACCATTGTGACATCATCATTATTATGACATCATAACAATTATAAAATCATCACCATTGTGACATCATCCCCACTGTAACATCATCACCATTGTGAAATCATCACCATTATCATATCATCACCATTCTGACATCACCACCATTGTGACATCATCACTGTTATGACATCATCACAATTATTACATCATTACCATAGTACAGAATTAAAGAAATTGGTGACCAGCCTCTTGCGCTCCCAGGTGAATTATGGCAATCTCACACACCGATCTGACACAAGGAAGTTTATGGAAACGAACTTACATATTAGTTCAGTCCCGCATACACATAATGGTTTCTTTAAACTTCAGCCTCAAAATCAGATATGGACTTAAATTAGATTTCACTCTCCCGTGCATATAATGGTTTATTTTCCTTCCTTTCAGAAGTAAAAACATCCTCTCCGACACACAAGCAGTTGATTTTTTTTTTAAAAAGGAAGTGTTTTATAATGAAAAAAGCCCTGATTGCTCCAACAGAATTTCAGGGAACAATAAAAAATATAGATGCCAGTGTACAGATAATTCAATAGTCTAACTTCAGCCAGGTCCTTTCGGGAAGGTAGGTGCTGGCAAACCTCTGCAGCGGTGATTACGCCAGTTCTCCCTTTCTTACATGGACCCCAAGCGGACGTCTGGACAGCTGGCGGGTGAACGGCACACAACAACGCATTTCGGAGCTCACCTGCTCCTTTTTCAGGTTGTGGGCGGCACCCCACTGTTGGTTTGACCACACGTTCATGTCCTCCCAGTGGGACATAAACAGATTGGCATAGCTTGGTGCCACACTGGTGCTCATCGCTGTCCCTGACTCCTCTAAGTAAACATTTCCCTCATACCAAAAAAAAATATTTTTATTTATATCAATGAGACACCATCTAGAATGAACTCTTGGTTAGCTGACACAATGTTGTTCTTATCAAGATGATATTTAATGGCCTCAAGCCCATGGTTGTGATCGACAATGGTGTTTAGTGACGACATGTCAGCTGATACCATAATGTATTCTGATGACCACTTAATATGTTGTAATTTCTGAATGACATCAATTGTATCTTTAAGATAAGATTTGGACTCCAAAACAAGTGGTTGAAACTTGGAGTCTAAAAGGTGTGATAAATTTGCAGTTACTGATGAGGTTCCAGCTACTATAGGTCGCCCTGGCGGTTCGCTCAAATGCTTATGTATTTTGGTAAACATATATATCTAACCGGTATTGCCGGCTTATCTATTTTTATATATGTAGCCTCCTCATCAGCAAGGGTTCCCAATCCAGTATATAATTTGATTAAATTATCAAGTTTCCTCTGAATGTTATTTATAGGATAATTTCTTAACTTTATATATGTGTCATTTACTGATAATTGTCTCATCACTTCCTTATGATAATCATCACGGTTTAAAATGACGATTCCCCCACCTTTATCGGTGGGTTTTATCACAATTTATTCATTTCCCCTTACGCTGGTTATGGCTTCCCTCTGTTTTTTTGGTGAGATTGTTACTTCTGGCGGTTTTAAACTGACACTGTACCAGGTCCTGTTTTACAAGATTCTCAAAGCTTTCTACAAAGCAACTCATTTTATGTTTTGGATAGAAGGTTGATTTACGTTTAAACACACTGAAGTTGCTATCAGTGATGTTCATATCTTTAGTTTCCTGTTGGGAAAATAATCTCTTAAGGGCTAGTTTGCATATAAATTTTTGCAAATCAACAAACACTTCAAAGTTGTCAGCTCTACTAGTGGGCGCAAATTTGAAGCCCTTACTTAGAATATAATTTTCCTCCTCTGTTAGTTGGTAGTCACTAAGATTGTAGATATCATATTACTCTTTACCAACTCTAAATTCGATGTATATGTTTCATCTTGTTTTGTAACCTTTTCTCCTAAAGTAGTGTTTTTCATAATTTTTTTGCATCAATGTTTTTTCGATGTTCGTGACAATCGCCCTGCTCTGCAATCTCTTTTTTTCTTTTTCCTTGTATGAATCTCATTCTGTGATGCCTCATTGCCTCCTATCTCCCCCTTCTTTGTGGCCTGCTGTTCCCTAAAAAATTCTCTTTATCTAATTTCTCTTGATCATATTCTCTCCTCCCCTCATATTCAGGAACCCTTCTATATCTATTATTTTCATTATTGTTTGATTGTCTATATCTTTCCCTTTTTTCCACATTCCTTTGTGTGCGACGGTCGTCCCTCCACTTAGAGATCGTGTATATTGGAGGGTTTTGAGGTAGTGTGGGGGAGTCGGGTTGTAATCAACATGATTACTTAGATATTGATCTTTAGTCGCTCTATGACTCCTATTTTCATAGATTCTGTTATAGTGTGGTCTTCAACCTTTAGATTTTAATTGGTTAGCTTGATCCTTAACCATTTGGCCCTGGATAGGACCATTTTTTATTTGGCATGTAAATCCTTTGTTTTGTCCCTTTTTCTCTATCTATTCTATCTCTTATAAATTTCTTTTATTTCTCCTGTATTAACTCTCTCTCATTCTTTTCAACTTTGGTTGTAATTCTACTCTCATATTCCTTATATTCAGTTGAATTCTCATACAGTTTGATTAGTGAACTTGCAACCTCAATCTCATCTTCTGTTTTCTTTAATACCTCACTCCTCTCTCTCACAATATGTTCCATTAGGGAAAATGAGCAGTTATCCAGAATATTATACCACTCAATTTTAAAACTCTCTGACATTTCATTAAATGCTGAAGTTTTTTCAATCCTGAGTCCTCTGGGGTTTCTCTTTGAGATATTTTTTAAGGGATGTCACTTCCCACCAGAGTTTACTTTCTTTAATTAATAATTTTTCAAGATTGAACATTGCACTTTCTAAATTATTATCTTCCAATATAGCACCTTTAAATGTACTAAATACATCCTCTATTAAATTTTGTCTACAACTCCTGTGTTTAAACATAATTACTGAGCAGCAATGGAGAACAATCTAGTGGATGCAAAGCACAAGGTACAATAGAAATGCAGATTGATCTCCATTTGCACTCCCCTTGGATGCAGGCAGGTGGCTGGATCACAGAAGGAACACCCACTTCCAACCAATAAGTACAGCATTAAATAATTGGTGACCAGCCTCTTGTGCTCCCAGGTGAATTATGGCAATCTCACACACCGATCTGGCACAAGGAAATTTATGGAGACGAATTTACATATTAGGTCAATCCCGCATACACATAATGGTTTCTTTAAACTTCAGCCTCAAAATCAGATATGGACTTACATTAGATTTCACTCTCTCGTGCATATAATGGTTTCTTTTTCCTCCTTTCAGAAGTAAAAATGTCCTCTCTGACACGCAAGCATTTGATTTTTTTTTTAAAAAGGGAATGTTGCATTGCATGGATTGTGATGTCATAATTTGCATTGCATAGATTGTGATGTTATAATTTTCTATTAAATGTTGCATTGTATAGATTGTGATGTCATCATTTTGCATTGCATGGATTGTGATGTCATCATTTTGCATTAAATGTTGCATTGCTTGTGATGTCATAAGTTAGCATTGCATAATATCATCACCATTGTGACATCATCATCATTATGACATCATAACAATTATAAAATCATCACCATTGTGACATCATCGCCATTGTGACATCATCCCCACTGTAACATCATCACCATTGTGAAATCATCACCATTATCATATCATCACCATTCTGACATCATCACCATTGTGACATCATCACTGTTATGACATCATCACAATTATTACATCATTACCATTGTACAGAATTAAAGAAATTGGTGACCAGCCTCTTGCGCTCCCAGGTGAATTATGGCAATCTCACACACCGATCTGACACAAGGAAGTTTATGGAAACGAACTTACATATTAGTTCAGTCCCGCATACACATAATGGTTTCTTTAAACTTCAGCCTCAAAATCAGAAATGGACTTACACTAGATTTCACTCTTGCATGCATATAATGGTTTATTCTTCCTCCTTTCAGAAGTAAAAATGTCCTCTCTGACACACAAGTAGTTGATTTAAAAAAAAAAAAAAAGGAAATGTTTTATTTTAAAAAAAAAAGCCCTGATTGCTCCAACAGAATTTCAGGGAACAATAAAAACATATAAATGCCAGTGTACAGATAATTCAATAGTCTCACTTCAGCCAGGTCCTTTCGGGAAGGTGGGTGCTGGCAAACCTCTGCAGTGGTGATCACCCCACTTCTCCCTTACTGTCACTGTTCCAGAGCAGACATCTGGACAGCTGGCGGGGAGGACATGAACTTGTGGTCAAACCACCAATGGGGTGCCACCCTGGTGCTCTGAGTGAGATTCATAGATGATGTCCTATTTATATGACATGGAGATGAGGATACTTTATTAGAGTTCTTTAAGTACTTAAATAGTAATGATAGGAATATAAAATTGACGTTCAATAAAAGTAAAGTTGAAATTAATTTCTTAGAGCTTATGATTTACATTGATGATGATTATATACACAAAATTATATTAAAACCATGGACTGCAATTCATATGTCCATTTTAAAAGTAATCGCTTTAACAAAAAGGGAGGTAATCTGCGCACTGGGGTGGTTTTACTGTATGGGATGTGCTGCTAGTCAAAAGGGTGTCCTTGCCGTTTGGTTCAATATGGATATCTGGTTTTCACCTGACTGCGCTCATCCCCTACAGTTTGAGTACTCGTGAAATGATGCAAATGGATACTTATATAAAGGTGTGTTTTACTTTCACATGTATCAAATATGACACTCAATATAATGAAACAGTGCAGATAATATTGTGGAACATGAAAAAGGTGGTAATCACAATGTGTGCTCCACGGGGAGCACCTTTTTAACTCAGTCCTTTAATCACTCAAATTGGTGATTAAATCCTTTATGTTCTTGGCGTGTGTGTTCTGACACAAAGGCCAATGGGCTGGGGGACGAGTCTGTCCGGAGCCGCCAGGAGGTTCCCGCTGCCCCCCGCACCTGTACATCTTACAAGTACGGCCGCAACGATAGTGCACGAATACCTGACTTCCACACGCAGAGGTACGGGACGCCGTCCTCTGCAACTATATGAATCTAATTACTAAAGACAGATTTTTAAAGCCCACACAGTCCGGTCAGGACTAGAGACATTTCCACTGGAAAATCTATATTTGACTTTTAAAGCAACACAGCCAGATTTAATCATTACATATATATTTTTTTTCCAGTCCATTGGCCTTTGTGTCAGAACACACACGCCAAGAACCTAAAGGATTTAATCACCAATTTGAGTGATTAAAGGACTGAGTTAAAAAGGTGCTCCCCGTGGAGCACACATTGTGATTACCACCTTTTTCATGTTCCACAATATTATCTGCACTGTTTCATTATATTGAGTGTCATATTTGATACATGTGAAAGTAAAACACACCTTTATATAAGTATCCATTTGCATAATTTCACGAGTACTCAAACTGTAGGGGATGAGCGCAGTCAGGTGAAAACCAGATATCCAAATTTAAAAGTAATCGCCACCATAACTGGATAAAGAATATTCCCTACGGTCAATTCCAGAGACTGCGAAGGAATTGCAGTCATATAGAAACATTCAATACCCATGCTGAATTAATGACAAGTCAATTCATGGAGAAAGGATATGATGCGCAATTAGTAAATCAGGCAAAAGAAAAATGTAAAAATTTGGACCGAAATACCTTACTTCAAAAAAGAAATAAACACAGCAACAATAATAATTAAGATTTAAGATGTAAGATGTATTATGAAGTATAGTTCCAATCACAAACAAATAGAAAATATTATTAAACAACATTGGAAAAAGTGCACTTCCAATTAAGAGAATGCACACGAGACCTGCCTCAAGAGGGTTCCATAGGTGTGGATCTTGTGCAATGTGTATGAAATGTAAAACTGATCTTAATGTGACTTCATACAAATCTCAGGTCACTGGTAAATCCTATACAATTAGAGATTTTATTACCTGCAATAGCAGGAATCTAATCTATCTATTGGAATGTAGCTGTGGGCTACAATAAGTAGGAAGGACAGGGAGAACATTACGGGAACGGCTAAGGGAGCACTGTGGTAATATATCTAAAGGGTATGACAACCATAGTGTGTCACTACATTTCAAAGAAAAACACGACTGTAAATTAGGTTCCCTCAAAAGCTTCTGTGGTATTAAAAGTGCAGCAATGAACTGGAGGACTAGCGATGTTGAAGGCACACTAGCAAGGCTAGAAATGAGAACCATTTATGAACTATGAACTATGACCCCTAAGGTGTTAAACGTTGACTTTGAGACAAAGTGGTTTTTATAAATGTGTATTTTCTATCACTAATATGTCCCTTTATGTGTTTGTTTGTGGGCCACACTGGATCGATTCTGCCATTGGACTTATGTGCAGATGGGTATGAACTCTGTATTTATAAGGAAGAGGTTTTACCAAAGCACTAACTAATTCTGATTACGGTCACAAGAAAATCACCATTTGAGTCCATGAGCGCTCATGAAAGAAAAGAAAAAAAGAACATACATAGTGTATACCATCTTCTTATTAAGCTTTTCACTGTTAGGAAAAATTTCAAATTTCCCGTACCAGATCGATTGGTCTACCTTAAATTGGTAGACAGACACACTTTATGTAGAACTGAGGTATAGCCCATCAGAATTTTTCTTTGTCAAGTCTCCTCATCAGCGTGGTACACCCGGAAAGAGAAATCAAACTCCAATAGTGTAACACCGTTTTATTCAACATTAAAAAAAACATGTAAATGGAAGATATAGATGGTCTCTCACCAATAGAATTGGTCCACCATACGGCAGACAAAACAGCAAGGTTAAAGATGATATACACAGGCGTCCCTGGAACCCGCAGTCCAAATCCACTGGTGAAATCACAAATATTCCCCACAGATACTCCTCCTGCCAACGCGTTTCGACACGTCCTGTGTCTTTTTCAAGGCATTGTGAGGATAACCAGATTAAACCTATTTATACCCATTCCAATTTCACTCTAAACAGACCTATTTCCAGACATGGATCTTCTATAAACTAATATTCCCATCCTATCCATTTATTATCTCCATTCCACAAGTCCGCTCCTTCTTTTAGCACTGTCCCAAGCTCCCGCTTTGTAGTCCATGTGTTCTGCCCGGAAACACGTCAACCAGAAGTCGTCATCACGTAACCGCGTCTTTACCGGAAGTTGTCATCCCGGCGTCCAGCGGTTACGATCCGCCCTCTACACCCGGATGTGCTTTGTGCAGGACTTCATTCCACTCCCCGGAAGTGTACTGTCCAACACTTCACTTGGTGTTTTTAAAGTGGTAAATCAGTTATAATTTTACCAAAACGAATCGCCATCTCCCGAACGGCCACATCCTCAGAAGGAAGGAGATACAAGTGGGGATTAAGAATACAATATAACTAAGCACATAATTTACTTAAAACCAGGTCACATAATGAATTTTAGTAATATCATTAAAATATGATTATAAAAATCATATAAGTAAAAGAATCATTTAAAATCACATAAACCACTTCAACTCGAAATCCTTATTCAATCCATTGGGGGCAAGTGTCTTACAATTAAAAATCAAGGTCATTTCATTCCGAGCCAGTTTGGAAGCCAGATCATTCCCTCTAACATCCCCAGTAACATGTCTCAGACCATAAAAATTCTTTATTTGGGAGACATCACATTTATGTATTTCCTTAAAATGGTTCTCATCACCAATTTCTCATCACAACATAATAAGGTACAAAAGATTTTTAAGAAACATTGGCAAGTCTTGAAAAAAGACCCTATAATAGGAGGAGATCTACCTGATAACCCTGTATGCATTTTCAGACGAGCCCCGAACCTTAAAACCAAATTGGTTCGGAGCTTATGTCCTACTTCACCAAAAAAACAGAGAATTACAAGTACTGGATTTTACAGATGTGGAGCATGTATGGGCTGTAAAAAAGTTAAAAACAACTTTGGTATGAAAATTACAGAGGTAGGGATTAATGGTAGGAAGGTTAACATATCAGAGTTTATTACATGCCATACATCGAATGTAGTTTACTGCATTGAATGCACATGCAGTAAATTTTACATCGGACGTACGAGCAGACCCTTGAAGGTGAGGATGGGGGAGCATCTAAGAAACATTACGAAAGTGTTATGCACACCAGTGCCGGCAGGAAAGTACTGGTGTCAGAACTGTTATGCACTCCAGTGTCTGCAGGAATGTACTGGTGTTTGAACTGTTATGCAAAACAAATGGACTCACAGACAAACTGGGGAATATGACATAACGTACACAGAAGGTGAAAGGGTAACAAAATACACACAAAGTGAACAGAGAAGCCCAGAGGCTAAGGAACTGGGTATCTCCCTTGTATTAGAACTGCTCAGATGTAAAAAGCAAGATGTTGTGTTTTAATACGTAGAGAACCCGAAATGCTGTTGCTAAGGGCAACAGCAAAACCCTAAAGGGTTACCAACGGGTGTGGCAGTAAACTCCTTGGTCAGAGATGGAATGATAGACACAAGGAGAGTCTCCACAATCCTGATTCTCACTTGCAGTGCACAGGTTTTAGCTTACTGCCACTAAACTGACCCCTGACACCTAGCACAGTGAGACAGGATTAGACAGGCAAGTCTTAGAATACAGCCGCAAACTTGCTAAGTTCACAGAGTAGTAACAGAACCCCAGCAAGCTAAACGACTGACTCCAGTCTTACTGCTAGGTCTGGATTGGCAGAGTGTAATACCAAATCCCCAGGCCTATTTGCAGTAAGCAACAAACAAATACAAAGCTACACAGTACTGGCTAACTTTCATGGACTGACTAACCAACAAAGATTCAGCAGCATCTGCTTACCCTGAAAAGAGGCCTTATAAAGCAGGTGCTGTCCACGCCCCACTCAGACCTCACAGACTGTGAGCACAAAAACCAGCACCGGATCCCCTGCCGTGCACAGAGCCTATAACCACTGCACAGCAAAAGACCCGAACCGGAGTATCAGCTGCGCTCAGGTTACTCCACTAGCACTTGTCTCCTGGTTGCCATGACGACGTGGCAGCACAGGGGTCAAAGAACCCCTACCACCGGGTTTATCGGGGAACTGCGAGAAGAAAGAGCGTATCAGTCTGGGGGCATGAAGATCACAACTGCGCACCCACGACCGCTCCTCCGGGCCATACCCCTTCCAGTGCACCAAAAATGACAGCCGACCCCGAACCACCTTGGAGTCAAGAATCCTTTCAACAACAAACTCCCTCTGGCCACGTATCAGAAGAGGGGAAGGTCTTCCACTGGAAGAAGGATTACTAATCGCCCGTTTTAAAAGGGAACAATGAAATGTTTTATTGATACCCAAAGAACGGGGCAGATCTAACTGAAATGCCACCGGATTGATAACCCTGGTGATCTTATAAGGGCCGATGAACCGGGGGCCTAACTTATGAGATGGCTGTCTCAACTTCAAATTCTTGGTAGACAACCAGACGAAGTCTCCTAATTTGAAGCTGCAGGGTCTTTTCCGCTTATCAAAAACCCTTTTGGTCACTAATGACACAGACACAAGGGCTTTCTTCACTTTCCGCCAAATACCTCTAAGGACCGAAACCACAGAGGAACCACCAGGCGTGGAGTCCAGGGGGTCAAAAGAATTGGCCTTAGGATGATGCCCATACACACAAAGGAAGGGAGAGATCCCTGTAGCAGAGTGAGCCGCGTTGTTATAGGCAAACTCCGCCATGGACAGATGAGCAACCCAGTCAGTCTGACACTTGGAGATATAACACCTGAGGAACTGCTCCAAGGACTGGTTCACCCTTTCAGTCTGCCCATTAGACTGCGGATGGTAGCCTGACGACAAGCTGACAGAAATCTGGAGATCGGAACAAAATGCCCTCCAGAATTTGGCCACAAACTGGGATCCGCGGTCAGAGACCACATCAAGTGGCAACCCGTGGAGACGCACAACATGCAGCATAAATAATTCAGACAGGCGTCTGGCTGATGGCAGCCCAACCAGTGGAACGAAGTGCGCCATCTTCGAAAACCTGTCAACGACAACCCAGATGGCTGTCATCCCCGAGGATTTGGGCAAGTCCACCACAAAATCCATTGAAATGTGGGTCCATGGCTTAGATGGGATAGAGAGTGGATGTAATGGGCCAACAGGAACCCCTCTAGGAGTCTTATTTCGGGCACAGATGTCACATGCCCGAACCCACTGATCCACATCCTTAGCCACCGAGGGCCACCACACCGCCCTAGATAGCAACTCCCGAGTTCTGGCAATACCCGGGTGACCTGCCGACTTCTTGGCATGGAATTCCAGGAACACTCGCTGTCTTAACCTAGGAGGCACAAACAAAAGACCTACCGGAAGGTCTGGAGGAGCCTGCTCCTGTGCTCTAAGGACTAATGATAAGAGGTCCTGGGTAATGCCCACTTTAATACATGATGGGGAAACAATGGGCAACGGCTCCTCGGTGGTCTCCTGGATTGGAGCAAAACTCCGCGAGAGCGCATCAGCCTTGATGTTTTTTGACCCAGGGCGATATGTTATCAAAAAATTAAAGCGAGCAAAAAACAAAGCCCATCGTGCCTGCCTGGCATTGAGACGCTTCGCTGACTCTAAATATGCCAGATTCTTATGGTCAGTGAGAATTGAGACCACAAACTTAGCCCCTTCAAGCCAGTGTCTCCACTCCTTGAGTGCATCCTTAATAGCCAACAATTCCCGGTTACCCACGTCATAATTCATCTCGGCAGGCAAAAATTTACGGGAAAAGTAAGCACAGGGATGAAGGCGATTATCAGACACTCCCATCTGAGAAAGCACTGCCCCAATACCCATCTCAGAGGCATCCACCTCCACCACAAAAGGACGCTCTGGATCTGGGTGTCGCAGCACCTTGGCCGAAACAAATGCCCTTTTGAGACGGGCAAAAGCCGCTTTAGCCTCACAAGACCAGTGAGCAACATCCGCCCCTTTCTTAGCGAGTGCCACCAAGGGCGCCACTATAGACGAAAATCCAGCGATAAATCGTCTATAAAAATTCGCAAAGCCCAGGAAACGCTGAAGCGCCTTCAAACTAGTGGGCTGCACCCAATCCAGGACTGCCTGTACCTTGGAACCCTCCATTTGGAAACCTTCTGGGGAGATAATATATCCTAGAAATGCGATTTGCTGAACTTCAAATTCGCACTTCTCCAGCTTCGCCCCAAGCCGGTGGTCTCTGAGTTTCTGGAGGACTAAGCGTACATGCTTCCGATGTTCCTCCAGGGAATGGGAGAAGATTAGGATGTCATCTAAGTATACAACTAAGAATCTATCCAAATATTCCCTGAGCACATCATTCATGAAATCCTGGAAGACTGCCGGGGCATTACAGAGCCCAAAAGGCATCACCAAATATTCATAATGCCCTGAGTGGGTATTAAAGGCAGTCTTCCATTCATCCCCCTCTCTTATTCGGATTAGATTGTACGCACCGCGTAGGTCAATCTTAGAAAAAATGGTGACAGTACGAAGCTGGTCAAACAAGACCGAAATGAGAGGCAGTGGGTATGAGTTTTTAATCGTGATACGGTTCAATTCCCTGAAGTCGATGCAGGGTCGCAACGAACCGTCCTTTTTACCCACGAAGAAGAACCCCGACCCAACTGGAGACTGTGAAGGTCTGATAAATCCCTTAGCCAAGTTCTCCTGAATGTACTCTGCCATAGCCTGAGTCTCAGGACGTGACAGGGAGTACAACCTGCTCTTGGGAAGCTTAGCATTTGGCAACAAATCAATGGCACAGTCATAGGGGCGATGGGGAGGTAGTACCTCTGCAACTTTTTTGGAGAACACGTCCGCAAAATCTGCATAACACCCTGGCAATCCTGGCAAACTTAGCTGCGAGAGCCTGACTGGAAGGCTCAAGCAACTCCTGAAACAATCAGTACCCCAACTAAGAATCTCCCCATAGACCCAGTCAACTTGAGGATTGTGGGCCCTTAACCAGGGTAACCCCAACACCAATGGGGCAAAAGTACAGACAGTCACATAAAAGGACAATTTTTCAGAGTGTGTGGCTCCAATAAACAAAGAAATCTGGCTAGTGCAAGAGGTAATTTTACCTTGGGATAATGGTTCCCCGTTTAACCCACAAATCTCAATTTCCGATGCCAAGGGTACTAAGGGAACAGAGTGTTTCAGGGCGAATTGGCGGTCAATAAAAACCCCGTCGGCCCCACTGTCCACAAAGGCCTCAGTCTTGACAGTTTGACCGAGGATCTTCAAGGTCACCGGAATGATAAAAGTCTTCTTGGGAAATTCTGACTTCTGGCCTGACAGGATATTTCCCATCACCCTCAGGCCCTGAAGTTTTCCGGCTTTTCTGGGCATGATACTACCACATGACCTTTATTCCCACAGTACAAACACAACCCCTGCTGTCTCCTCCGCATCTTCTCACGCGAGGAGAGGCGGGTAGCCCCAATCTGCATAGGCTCCTCAGAAAATTCCTCAGAGTCTGAGGTTCCCTTGGGAAGGAAGGAAATCTCAGTCTCCCTTTCAAGCCTACGCTCTCTCAGCCGTCTATCCACCCGGATGGATAACTGCATGAGCTGATCCAAGCTATCAGGCAAGGGATATTGTACCAGTTGGTCCTTTATCTGGTTAGAAAGACCTCTTCGGTACTGGTGTCTCAGGGCTGTGTCATTCCACTGGGTATCATGGGCCAACCTCCGAAACTCCGTACAGTAAACCTCAACTGGCCTTCGCCCTTGCTTAAGGATCGAAATCTGAGCCTCGGCTGAGGCCGTCTTGTCAGGGTCATCATACAACATGCCCAGTGCCGTAAAAAAAGCTTTAACACTTTTAAGCAACGGACAGTCAGGCTGCAACCCATATGCCCAGACCTGTGGGTCTCCTTGTAGCAAGGAAATCACTATGCCCACCCGCTGAATCTCCGACCCAGAAGACTGAGGCCTAAGCCGGAAGTATAGCTTGCAGCTCTCCTTGAAACAAAAGAACTGAGAGCGATCTCCAGAAAAACGATCCGGGAGATTTACTTTCGGCTCCTTAACCCCTGCAGGTGCTGCTGCTGCGGGAGCTCCGCCAGCAGCCTGGGAGGTGTGCATTTTAATGGACAAATCATTAAATTGTCGAGTCAGGACCTGCACCTGATCGACCACCTGTTGCAACGTATTTTGAGGGGTATGCTCCATATTCCCACAAAATTTCAACAGGAGTATTAGGCTGCTGAATATGTTATGCACACCAGTGCCTGCAGGAAAGTACTGGTGTCAGAACTGTTATGCACTCCAGTGTCTGCAGGAATGTACTGGTGTTTGAACTGTTATGCAAAACAAATGGACTCACAGACAAACTGGGGAATATGACATAACGTACACAGAAGGTGATAGGGTAACAAAATACACACAAAGTGAACAGAGAAGCCCAGAGGCTAAGGAACTGGGTATCTCCCTTGTATTAGAACTGCTCAGATGTAAAAATCAAGATGTTGTGTTTTAATACGTAGAGAACCCGAAATGCTGTTGCTAAGGGCAACAGCAAAACCCTAAAGGGTTACCAACGGGTGTGGCAGTAAACTCCTTGGTCAGAGATGGAATGATAGACACAAGGAGAGTCTCCACAATCCTGATTCTCACTTGCAGTGCACAGGTTTTAGCTTACTGCCACTAAACTGACCCCTGACACCTAGCACAGTGAGACAGGATTAGACAGGCAAGTCTTAGAATACAGCCGCAAACTTGCTAAGTTCACAGAGTAGTAACAGAACCCCAGCAAGCTAAACGACTGACTCCAGTCTTACTGCTAGGTCTGGATTGGCAGAGTGTAATACCAAATCCCCAGGCCTATTTGCAGTAAGCAACAAACAAATACAAAGCTACACAGTACTGGCTAACTTTCATGAACTGACTAACCAACAAAGATTCAGCAGCATCTGCTTACCCTGAAAAGAGGCCTTATAAAGCAGGTGCTGTCCACGCCCCACTCAGACCTCACAGACTGTGAGCACAAAAACCAGCACCGGATCCCCTGCCGTGCACAGAGCCTATAACCACTGCACAGCAAAAGACCCGAACCGGAGTATCAGCTGCGCTCAGGTTACTCCACTAGCACTTGTCTCCTGGTTGCCATGACGACGTGGCAGCACAGGGCAGGAGACCCTAACAGAAAGGCATGGAAACACATGCCCTTTCTAATCATTTTAAGGAAATACATAAATGTGATGTCTCCCAAATAAAGAATTTTTATGGTCTGAGACATGTTACTGGGGATGTTAGAGGGAATGATCTGGCTTCCAAACTGGCTCGGAATGAAATGACCTTGATTTTTAATTGTAAGACACTTGCCCCCAATGGATTGAATAAGGATTTCGAGTTGAAGTGGTTTATGTGATTTTAAATGATTCTTTTACTTATATGATTTTTATAATCATATTTTAATGATATTACTAAAATTCATTATGTGACCTGGTTTTAAGTAAATTATGTGCTTAGTTATATTGTATTCTTAATCCCCACTTGTATCTCCTTCCTTCTGAGGATGTGGCCGTTCGGGAGATGGCGATTCGTTTTGGTAAAATTATAACTGATTTACCACTTTAAAAACACCAAGTGAAGTGTTGGACAGTACACTTCCGGGGAGTGGAATGAAGTCCTGCACAAAGCACATCCGGGTGTAGAGGGCGGATCGTAACCGCTGGACGCCGGGATGACAACTTCCGGTAAAGACGCGGTTACGTGATGACGACTTCCGGTTGACGTGTTTCCGGGCAGAACACGTGGACTGCCAAGCGGGAGCTTGGGACAGTGCTAAAATAAGGAGCGGACTTGTGGAATGGAGATAATAAATGGATAGGATGGGAATATTAGTTTATAGAAGATCCATGTCTGGAAATAGGTCTGTTTAGAGTGAAATTGGAATGGGTATAAATAGGTTTAATCTGGTTATCCTCACAATGCCTTGAAAAAGACACAGGACGTGTCGAAACGCGTTGGCAGGAGGAGTATCTGTGGGGAATATTTGTGATTTCACCAGTGGATTTGGACTGCGGGTTCCAGGGACGCCTGTGTATATCATCTTTAACCTTGCTGTTTTGTCTGCCGTATGGTGGACCAATTCTATTGGTGAGAGACCATCTATATCTTCCATTTACATGTTTTTTTTAATGTTGAATAAAACGGTGTTACACTATTGGAGTTTGATTTCTCTTTCCGGGTGTACCACGCTGATAAGGAGACTTGACAAAGAAAAATTCTGATGGGCTATACCTCAGTTCTACATAAAGTGTGTCTGTCTACCAATTTAAGGTAGACCAATCGATCTGGTACGGGAAATTTGAAATTTTTCCTAACAGTGAAAAGCTTAATAAGAAGATGGTATACACTATGTATGTTCTTTTTTTCTTTTCTTTCATGAGCGCTCATGGACTCAAATGGTGATTTTCTTGTGACTGTATCTAACCTGAAGTGATAGGCGACACTTCCTTTCCATTTTTGAGACCAGAGGGCAGCCATTTTGGCGCATGGTATAATATTCAAATATTCTTGTTCCATAATTCTGATTACGGGTCATTGTTGCTACATAAGGTGAAAGATGTCCCTAATGCAAGGGGAAATACTTATCTTAGTTGTATGTATGTTAACGCTAGAAGCCTTACTGGTAAAAGGGGTGAACTAGAAATACTTGCAGCAAGCAAACAGTATGAAATTATAGGCATTACTGAAACCTGGTGGGACGAATCACATGATTGGACCGTCAATCTAGAGGGCTATACGTTGTTTAGGAGATACAGACTAAGTAAAAGGGGTGGGGGGTGTCTTTACGTAAAGCCGTTTTCAAAACCTGATATACGAGAAGATATTCAGGAGGGGACTGTAGACACTGTCGAGACGTTATGGGTAGAAATTGCATGCGGGGATAAAGGAATAAAAAAGTTAGTATTGGGTGTATGCTACAGGCTGCCTGGGATTAATGTATCTGATGAGGAATTGTTATTGAAGCAAATTGAAAAAGCAGCAGGAGTAGGTGACATAGTAGTGATGGGAGATTTTAACTATTCAGAGATAAACTGGAAAAATGATTCATGTGACACTGCTAGGGGTAATATGTTTTTAAACACACTAAATGATAACTACTTAGTTTAACTAATTGAGGAACCTACCAGGTACAATGCAATCTTAGACCTGGTAATAACAAACAATGGGAAATTGGTATCAGATATTATAGTAGGAGAACCCATAGGAAACAGCGACCACACTATGGTCACATTCAATATCAGTTTTCATAAACAGTCCTATACTGGCTCAACTAGTACTCTAAACTTTAGCAAAGCCAACTTTGAAATGATGAGGGTAATTTTCAGGGATACTGAATGGGAAGGTTTGTTTCTAGGAAAAAATACTATGGAGAAATGGGATGTACTAAAATCCCTGCTAGCTAAAAATACTCTCAAATTTATTCCTAAGAGCAGCAAAAAAAGGAATAAAAATCATAAACCAATGTGGCTTAACAAAAAAATAAAAGAACTTATGGGCAAGAAAAGGCGAGCATTTAAAAAATACAAAACTGACGGGAAAGCAGAGTCATTCCAGCACTATAGGGACTGTAACAAAATATGCAAAAAGGAAATAAGAGCGGCTAAAGTAGAAACTGAAAAACTAGTAGCAAAGGAAAGCAAAAGGAATCCCCAAAAAAATCTTTAAATACATCAACAGCAAGAGATTAAAGAAGGAGAGTATAGGCCCTTTAAAAGACAAGTTGGGAGTCTTAAGCAAACATGATAATTACATAACGGACACACTAAATGAGTTTTTTTCAACAGTATTTACTAGAGAGGACCCAATAAAAGAACTAACACACAATCTCAATAATGAGAATATCCCACTGATAGGTACTTATTTAAGCGAGGAGGTAGTCTGTGACCGATTAAAACATTTAAAGATTAATAAGTCACTGGGTCCCGATGGAATTCCCAAGGGTTCTAATGGAGCTTCACTCTGAACTTGTAAAACCGCTATTTTTGATCTTTAAGGATTCAGTAATATCAGGTATGGTTTCCAAAGACTGGCGTATAGCGGAAGTAGTGCCTATATTCAAAAAGGGAAGTAAAGCTGAGCCAGGTAATTATAGACCAGTTAGTCTTTCATCTATAGTGGGGAAGGTATTCTAAGGGATAGTATTCAGAAGTTCCTTGAAGCCAATAAGGTCATTAAAAGGAATCAACATGGATTTGTGAAGGACAGATCCTGTCAAACCAACTTACTTGGCTTTTATGAAACAGTAAGTGCAAACCTCGATCAGGGTAAAAAGGTGGAAGTAATCTTTTTAGACTTTGCCAAAGCTTTCGACACTGTACCACACATGTGACTTATCTACAAGCTACAAGAAATAGGGCTAGGAAGCACAATATGAACTTGGGTCAAAAATTGGTAAGATAATAGGGAGCAGCGAGTTGTGGTTAATGGATCTTTTTCAAATTGGACTGAAGTGCTAAGTGGTGTGCCACAAGGCTCAGTAGGGTGGTCTTCTGTATGCCGGCGGTCGGGCTCCCGGCGCTCAGTATACCGGCGCCGGGAGCCCGACAGCCGGCATACCGACACTTATTTTCCCTCGTGGGGGTCCACGACCCCCATAGAGGGAGAATAAAATAGTGTGGCGCGCGTAGCGCGGCGAGCCCGCAAGGGGCTCATTTGCGCTCGCCACACTGTCGGTAAGCCGGCGGTCGGGCTCCCGGCGCCGGTATGCTGGTCGCCGGGAGCCCGACCGCCGGCCAGCCGTAGTGAACCCGGCTCAGTATTAGGACCGTTATTGTTCAATATTTTCATTAATGACCTAACAGAAGGTATAGAGAGCATGGTGTCAATTTTTGCAGATGATACCAAATTGTGTAAGGCTATAAATACGGAGGAGGATGCTGAGTCGCTTCAGAACGACTTAGTTAAATTAGAAGCATGGGCAGCTAAATGGAGAATGCGCTTCAAAACAGACAAGTGTAAGGGAATGCACTGTGGCAACAAGGACAAAAATAACACCTACATACTAAATGGGTTAAAATCAGGGGATTCTGTACTGGAAAATGACTTAGGTGTCCTCATAGATCGCAAACTAAGCAGAAGTACCCAAAGTAAGATTGCGGCAAAGAAGGCTAATAAGTTATTAGCATGCATAAAATGGGGAATTGATGCAAGGAACGAAAGTGTTATACTGCCATTATATAAAACACTAGTGAGGCCACACCTTGATAACTGTGTACAATTCTGGTCACCATACTACAAAAAGGATATCGTGGAGCTAAAAAAGGTTCAGAGGCGGGCAACAAAACTAATTAAGGGCATGGAGATGGAATACGAGGAAAGGCTTGATAGACTAGGCATGTTTACATTGGAAAAGAGGAGACTAAGAGGTGACATGATCAACATCTACAAATATATAAGGGGACAATACACAGAGCTTGCGCGGGACCTATTTTTGGTTAGATCAACACAGAGGAATCGTGGACACTCGCTCAGGTTAGAGGAGAGGAGATTACACACAATACGATGTAAAGGCTTTTTTCACGGTAAGGACAATACGTGTTTGGAATTCCCTGCCTGAGGGAGTTGTAATGGTGGACTCAGTCAACACCTTTAAGAATGGGTTAGATAAATTCCTAATGGATAAGAATATCCAGGGTGATGGTGCATAGTCACACACTATAGTTACTATAAAAAGAGGGATAGAATGCAACGGCAGACATCAGCATCAGTCAAAATTTTAGACCAAATAGTTCTGCATAGGAGACCACAGATAGGTTGGACTCGATGGACAATTGTCTTTTTTCAACCTTAGATACTATGGGTGAGATTCAAATATTTTCTGCCCCCTCCAGCCCCCATCGCGCCTGCCGGCAGTATTGAAATGTTACTGCCGATGGTTGCGATATCAGCATTTCAGCTCGCCACCCCCAGGGGTGGTGAGCTGAAATGCGTGAAAAGTGACCCGTTTGGACACCCAAACGGGACTTTTCACGATCGCGCCCATGTCTTTAGTAAAGCAGCTAAACCTGGCTCTTATGGGCACGATCTGCGTGAAAATGGAGGTCATTAGAATATCGCCCCGCACTCTCCCATCACTTTAGACGGGAGATTGGGGGTGATAAAAGATTTTAATCCCGCCCCAAGTTACTATGTTACCTACAGATCAAACAATTCTGAACTGTAACCATTGGACTCTTTATTCCAAACGGGAGGTGATTTGAAATGTTTCCATATTAAATGTCTGCATAATGTTACAAATTCAAACATAGCACTCTATATATATATATATATATATATATATATATATACAACATGAGAATCCGGGTATATATATATATATATATGTATATTATTTGGTACTATTTGGTACTTTATATATTTTTTATTGTACTTTATTGTTATTAATGGATTACTGCTGGGTGTCATCCACCATGCATTAACAAGCGGGATGAATGACTATCAGCACATCCACTCATCTGTAATATGGCTGTTAATATGATGTGAATTCTGTTCTTTGAGTCGGGTGATGACCATTATGAAAACCAGGTGGTCTATAAAGATAACAGCATTAGTTTATCCCAGCCTGAATCCACATATCATAATGAAAAATTACAGTCTAATCAATGAGTGCCAGACAGGAGATGATGGGTGATCTCTCCCTAAACCCCGGTTAATAGACAGGAAGGATAATATCTAAACCGCACTGCGGGTGAAAGGAACACCTGGTTTTGGATGGTCATCACTCGGCTCGGTAAATGACACACTGTGTACTTTATAAATGTAACTGTGTACTCCCTTTTTGCAACTATGTATTCGTTTGTTAACATGAAGCTGAGGCATATAATATGTTCAGGATAGTGACTACAGAGTGATTAATAGTTTAAAACACCTGGTTGGGGATGGGCGATTGGCTCACTCATGATGGGGGGAAGGATTACTGCAGGTTTAAATATCCGGAGTTTGACACAGACGGCACAACCTGAAAAAGGAGCAGGTGAGCTCTGAAACGTGTTGTTGTGTGCCGTTCACCCGCCAGCTGTCCAGCCATCTGCTCAGGGTCTGTAAAAGGAAGGGAGAATTGGGGTGATCACCGCTGCAGAGGTTTGCCAGCACCTACCATCCCGAAAGGACCTGGTTAAAGTGAGACTATTGAATTATCTGTACACTGGCATTTATATGTTTTTATTGTTCCCTGAAATTCTGTTGGAGCAATCAGGGCTTTTTTCAAAATAAAACATTCCCTTTAAAAAAAAAAATCAACTGCTTGTGTGTCAGAGAGGACATTTTTACTTCTGAAAGGAGGAAAAAGAAACCATCATATGCACGCGAGAGTGAAATCTAATGTAAGTCCATTTCTGATTTTGAGGCTGAAGTTTAAAGAAACCATTATGTGTATGCAGGACTGAACTAATATGTGAGTTCGTCTCCATAAATTTCCTTGTGCCAGATTGGTGTGTGAGATTGCCATAATTCACCTGTGAGCGCAAGAGGCTGGTCACCAATTTAGTTAATTCTGTACTTATTTGTTGGAAGTGGGTGTTCCTTCTGTGATCCAGCCACCTGCCTGCATCCAGGAGGAGTGCAAAGGGAGATCAATCTGCATTTCTATTGTACCTTATCATTACAATTGTGACAACATCACTATTATAGCATCATCACCATTATGACATCATCACAATTGTTATAAAATCAACATTATGACATCATCATTTTTACATCATTACCATTGTGACATCATCACTATTATGACATCAACACCATTATGACATCATCACAATTGTTATAGCATCACCATTATGACATCATCATCATTGTGACATCATCACCATTATGACATCATCACCATTATTAGATCATCACCATTATGACACCATCACCATTGGGACATCAACGCCATCGTGACATCAACGACATCGTGACATCATCACCATTGTTAATGATTTTATCATTTTGATTATGATGTCAAAATTTTGCATTGCATATTGCATTACATGGATTGTGATCTCATAATTTTTCATTGCATGTTGCATTGCATGGATTGTGATGTCATAATTTTGCATTGCATGTTGCATTGCATGGATTATGATGTCATATTTTTGCATTAAATAATCATTGCATGGATTGTGATGTCATAATTTTGCATTAAATGTTGCATTGCCTCGATTGTGATGTCATAATTTTGCATTAAATGTTGCATTTCATTAATTGTGATGTCATTTTTACATTGAATTTCAATATAATTACATCACCATTGTGACATCATCACCATTGTGACATCATCACCATCATGACATCATCACCATTATGACATCATCGCCATTGTGACATCATCACCATTATGACATCATCATGATTATGACATCATCACCATTGTGATATCATCACCATTGTGACATCATCACCATTGTGACATCATCACCATTGTGACATCATTACCTTTGTGAAATCATCACCTTTGTGACATCATCACCATAATGAAATCACCACCTTTGTGACATTATCATTATTATGACATCATCACCATTGTGATATCATAACCATTATGACATCATCACCATTATGACATCATCGCCATTGTGACATCACCATTGTGACATCATCACCATTGTGACATCATCGCCATTGTGACATCATCATGATTATGACATCATCACCATTGTGATATCATCACCATTATGACATCATCACCATTTTGACATCATCACCATAATGACATCATCATCATTGTGACATCATTACCTTTGTGACATCATCACTATTATGAAACCATCACCATTATAGCATCATCACCATTATGACATCATCATCATTGTGGCATCATCACCATTATGACATCATTACCATTGTGACATCATCACCATTATAACATCATCACTATTATGACCTCATCACTATTGTTGCATAATTAATATTGTGACATCATCACTTTTATGACATCATCAGCATTATGGCATCATCACCATTGTTTCATCATCACCATTATGACATCATCATCATTGTGACATCATCACCATTATGACATAATCATCATTGTTACATTATCACTATTATAACATCATCACCATTATGACATCATCATCATTGTTAGTGATGTCATTATTTTGATTGTGATGTCAAAATTTTGCATTGCATTTTGCATTGCATAGATTGTGATGTCATTCTTTTGCATTAGATGTTGCATTGCATGGATTGTGATGTCATAATTTTGCATTGCATAATGCATTGCATGGATTGTGATGTCATAAATTTTCGTTGCATTGCATGGATTGTGATGTCATATTTTTGCATGTCGTGTTGCATTGCATGGATTGCGATGTCATAATTTTGCATTGCATGTTACTTTGCATGGATTGTGATGTCATAGTTTTGCATTAAATGTTGCATTGCAGGGATTGTGATGTCATAAATTTGTGTTAAATAATGCATTGCAATGACTGGTATGCAAAAATGTTGCACTGCAAGCTGCATTGCATGGTTTGTGATGTCATAGTTTTGCAATAAATGTTGCATTGCATGGATTGTGATGTCATAATTTTGCATTGCCTATTGCATAGCATGTATTGTAATGTCATAATTTTGCATTAAAGGTTTCATTGCATTAATTGTGATGTCATGGTTGCATTGCATTTCAACAATATAACAACATAACAATTGTGACATCATCCCCATTATGATATCATCATCATTAATATGACATCTTTACTATTGTGACATCTTCACTATTATGACATCATCACCATTATGACATCATCACCATTATGACATTGTCGCCATTGTTACATCATTACTATTGTGACAACATCACCTTTATGACATCATCACCATTGTGACATCATCACCATTGTGACATCATCACCATTGTTACGTCATCAATATAACGACATCATAAACATTGTGACATCATTACCATTGTGACATCAACGCCATAGTGACATCATCACCATTGTTAGTTTTGTCATAATTTTGTTTGTGATGTTATATTTTGCATTGCATATTGCATTGCATATTGCATTGTGTGGATTTTGATGTCAGAATTTTGCATTAAATGTTGCATTACATTAATTGTGATGTCATTTTTACATTGAATTTCAACAATATAACAAAATCACCATTGTGACATAATCACCATTATGACATCATCATCATTGTGGCATCATCACCATTATGAAATCATTACCATTGTGACATCATCACCATTATAACATCATCACTATTATGACCTCATCATCATTGTTGCATAATTACCATTGTGACATCATCACTTTTATGACATCATCAGCATTATGGCATCATCACCATTGTTTCATCATCACCATTATTACATCATCATCATTGTGACATCATCACCATTATGACATAATCACCATTGTTACATTATCACCATTATAACATCATCACCATTATGACATCATCACCATTGTTAGTGATGTCATTATTTTGATTGTGATGTCAAAATTTTGCATTGCATTTTGCATTGCATAGATTGTGATGTCATTCTTTTGCATTAGATGTTGCATTGCATGGATTGTGATGTCATAATTTTGCATTGCATAATGCATTGGATGGATTGTGATGTCATAAATTTTCATTGCATGTTGCATTGCATGGATTGTGATGTCATATTTTTGCATGTCGTGTTGCATTGCATGGATTGCAATGTCATAATTTTGCATTGCATGTTACTTTGCATGGATCGTGATGTCATAGTTTTGCATTAAATGTTGCATTGCAGGGATTGTGATGTCATAAATTTGCATTAAATAATGCATTGCAATGACTGGTATGCAATAATGTTGCACTGCAAGCTGCATTGCATGGTTTGTAATGTCATAGTTTTGCAATAAATGTTGCATTGCATGGATTGTGATGTCATAATTTAGCATTGCCTATTGCATAGCATGGATTGTAATGTCATAATTTTGCATTGCCTATTGCATAGCATGGATTGTAATGTCATAATTTTGCATTAAAGGTTTCATTGCATTAATTGTGATGTCATGGTTGCATTGCATTTCAACAATATAACAACATAACAATTGTGACATCATCCCCTTTATGACATCATCACCATTGTGAAATCATCATTAATATGACATCTTTACTATTGTGACATCTTCACTATTATGACATCTTCACTATTATGACATCATCACCATTATGACATCATCGCCATTGTTACATCATTACCATTGTGACATTATCACCATTGTGACAACATCACCTTTATGACATCATCACCATTGTGACATCATCACCATTGTTACATCATCAATATTACGACATCATAAACATTGTGACATCATTACCATTGTGACATCAACGCCATAGTGACATCATCACCATTGTTAGTCTTGTCATAATTTTGTTTTTGATGTTATATTTTGCATTGCATATTGCATTGCATATTACATTGCGTGGATTTTGATGTCAGAATTTTGCATTAAATGTTGCATTACATTAATTGTGATGTCATTTTTACATTGAATTTCAACAATATAACAACATCACCATTGTGACATCATCACCATTGTGACATCATCACCATTATGACATCATCACCATTGTGATTTCATCATGATTATGACATCATCACCATTGTGATATCATCACCATTATGACATCATCACAATTGTGACATCATCACCATAAGGACATCATCATCATTGTGACATAATTACCTTTGTGACATCATCTCCTTTGTGACATCATCACCATTATGAAATCATCACCATTGTGACATCATCATGATTATGACATCCTCACCATTGTGATATCATCACCATTGTGACATCATCACCATTGTGACATCATCACCATTATGACATCATCGCCATTGTGACATCATCACCATTGTGACATCTTCACCATTTTGACATCATCATCATTGTGACATCATCACCATTATGACATAATCACCATTGTTACATTATCACCATTATAACATCATCACCATTATGACATCATCACCATTGTTAGTGATGTCATTATTTTGATTGTGATGTCAAAATTGTGCATTGCATTTTGCATGACATAGATTGTGATGTCAAAATTTTGCATTAGATGTTGTATTGCATGGATTGTGATGTCATAATTTTGCATTGCATAATGCATTGCATGGATTGTGATGTCATATTTTTGCATGTCTTGTTGCATTGCATGGATTGCAATGTCATAATTTTGCATTGCATGTCACTTTGCATGGATTGTGATATCATAGTTTTGCATTAAATGTTGCATTGCAGTGATTGTGATGTCATAATTTTGCATTGCATGTTTTTTTCCATGGATTATGAAATCATAATTAATATGACATCTTTACTATTGTGACATCTTCACTTTTATGACATCTTAACTATTATGACATCATCACCATTATGACATCATCGCCATTGTTACATCATTACCATTGTGACATTATCACCATTGTGACAACATCACTTTTATGACATCATCACCATTGTGACATCATCACCATTGTTACATCATCAATATTACGACATCATAAACATTGTGACATCATTACCATTGTGACATCAACGCCATAGTGACATCATCACCATTGTTAGTTTTGTCATAATTTTGTTTGTGATGTTATATTTTGCATTGCATATTGCATTGCATATCGCATTGCGTGGATTTTGATGTCAGAATTTTGCATTAAATGTTGCATTACATTAATTGTGATGTCATTTTTACATTGAATTTCAACAATATAACAACATCACCACTGTGACATCATCACCATTATGACATCATCACCATTGTGACATCATCACCATTGTGACATCATCACCATAATGACATCATCATCATTGTGACATAATTACCTTTGTGACATCATCACCTTTATGAAATCATCACCATTGTGACATCATCATGATTATGACATCCTCACCATTGTGATATCATCACCATTATGACATCATCACCATTGTGACATCATCACCATTATGACATCATCGCCATTGTGACATCAACACCATTGTGACATCTTCACCATTTTGACATCATCACCATTGTGACATCATCATGATTATGACATCATCACCTTTGTGATATCATCACAATAATGACATCATCATCATCATTGTGACATCATTACCTTTGTGACATCATCACCATTATGAAATCACTACCATTGTGACATCATCATAATTATGACATCTCACCATTGTGATATCATCACCATTATGACATCATCACCATTGTGAAATCATCACCATTGTGACATCATCACCATAATTACATCATCATCATTGTGACATCCTTACCTTTGTGACACCATCACTATTATGACATCATCACCATTATGGCATCATCACCCTTGTTTCATCATCACCATTATGACATCATCATCATTGTGGCATCATCATCATTATGATATCATTACCATTTTGACATCCTCACCATTATGACATCATCACTATTATGACCTCATCATCATTGTTGCATAATTACCATTGTGACATCATCACTTTTATGACATCATCAGCATTATGGCATCATCACCATTGTTTCATCATCACCATTATGACATCATCATCATTGTGACATCATCACCATTATGACATAATCACCATTGTTACATTATCACCATTATAACATCATCACCATTATGACATCATCACCATTGTTAGTGATGTCATTATTTTGATTATGATGTCAAAATTTTGCATTGCATTTTGCATTGCATAGATTGTGATGTCATTCTTTTGCATTAGATGTTGCATTGCATGGATTGTGATGTCATAATTTTGCATTGCATAATGCATTGCATGAATTGTGATGTCATAAATTTTCATTGC
The DNA here is from genome assembly GCF_028390025.1 of Pseudophryne corroboree. Classification (NCBI taxonomy): domain Eukaryota; kingdom Metazoa; phylum Chordata; class Amphibia; order Anura; family Myobatrachidae; genus Pseudophryne; species Pseudophryne corroboree. The sequence goes on along the minus strand of NC_086447.1, from coordinate 425,252,861 downwards.
ATGTTGCATTGCTTGGATTGTGATGTCATATTTTTGCATGTCGTGTTGCATTGCATGGATTGCAATGTCATAATTTTGCATTGCATGTTACTTTGCATGGATTGTGATGTCATAGTTTTGCATTAAATGTTGCATTGCAGGAATTGTGATGTCATAAATTTGCATTAAATAATGCATTGCAATGACTGGTATGCAATAATGTTGCACTGCAAGCTGCATTGCATGGTTTGTGATGTTATAGTTTTGCAATAAATGTTGCATTGCATGGATTGTGATGTCATAATTTTGCATTGCCTATTGCATAGCATGGATTATAATGTCATAATTCTGCATTAAAGGTTTCATTGCATTAATTGTGATGTCATGGTTGCATTGCATTTCAACAATATAACAACATAACAATTGTGACATAATCCCCATTATGACATCATCACCATTGTGAAATCATCATTAATATGACATCTTTACTATTGTGACATCTTCACTATTATGACATCATCACCATTATAACATCATCGCCATTGTTACATCATTACCATTGTGACAACATCACCTTTATGACATCATCACCATTGTGACATCATCACCATTGTTACATCATCAATATAACGACATCATAAACATTGTGACATCATTACCATTGTGACATCAACGCCATAGTGACATCATCACCATTGTTAGTTTTGTCATAATTTTGTTTGTGATGTTATATTTTGCATTGCATATTGCATTGCGTGGATTTTGATGTCAGAATTTTGCATTAACTGTTGCATTACATTAATTGTGATGTCATTGTTACATTGAATTTCAACAATATAACAACATCACCATTGTGACATCATCACCATTGTGACATCATCACCATTATGACATCATCATCATTGTGGCATCATAACCATTATGACATCATTACCATTGTGACATCATCACCATTATGACATCATCACTATTATGACCTCATCGCCATTGTTGCATAATTACCATTGTGACATCATCACTTTTATGACATCATCAGCATTATGGCATCATCACCATTGTTACATCATCACCATTATGACATCATCATCATTGTGACATCATCACCATTATGACATAATCACCATTGTTACATTATCACCATTATAACATCATCACCATTATGACATCATCACCATTGTTAGTGATGTCATTATTTTGATTGTGATGTCAAAATTTTGCATTGCATTTTGCATTGCATAGATTGTGATGTCAAAATTTTGCATTAGATGTTGCATTGCATGGATTGTGATGTCATAATTTTGCATTGCATAATGCATTGCATGGATTGTGATGTCATAAATTTTCATTGCATGTTGCATTGCATGGATTGTGATGTCATATTTTAGCATGTCGTGTTGCATTGCATGGATTGCAGTGTCATAATTTTGCATTGCATGTTACTTTGCATGGATTGTGATGTCATAGTTTTGTATTAAATGTTGCATTGCAGGGATTGTGATGTCATAAATTTGCATTAAATAATGCATTGCAATGACTGGTATGCAATAATGTTGCACTGCAAGCTGCATTGTATGCTTTGTGATGTCATAGTTTTGCAATAAATGTTGCATTGCATGGATTGTGATGTCATAATTTTGCATTGCCTATTGCATAGCATGGATTGTAATGTCATAATTCTGCATTAAAGGTTTCATTGCATTAATTGTGATGTCATGGTTGCATTGCATTTCAACAATATAACAACATAACAATTGTGACATCATCCCCATTATGATATCATCACCATTGTGAAATCATCATTAATATGACATCTTTACTATTGTGACATCTTCACTATTATGACATCTTCACTATTATGACATCATCACCATTGTTACATCATTACCATTGTGACATTATCACCATTGTGACAACATCACCATTATGACATCATCACCATTGTGACATCATCACCATTGTTACATCATCAATATTACGACATCATAAACATTGTGACATCATTACCATTGTGACATCAACGCCATAGTGACATCATCACCATTGTTAGTTTTGTCATAATTTTGTTTGTGATGTTATATTTTGCATTGCATATTGCATTGCGTGGATTTTGATGTCAGAATTTTGCATTAAATGTTGCATTACATTAATTGTGATGTCATTTTTACATTGAATTTCAACAATATAACAACATCACCATTGTGACATCATCACCCTTGTTTCATCATCACCATTATGACATCATCATCATCATCATCATCATCATCATTGGGGCATCATCACCATTATGACATCATTACCATTGTGACATCATCACCATTATGACATCATCACTATTATGACCTCATCACTATTGTTGCATAATTAATATTGTGACATCATCACTTTTATGACATCATCAGCATTATGGCATCATCACCATTGTTTCATCATCACCATTATGACATCATCATCATTGTTACATTATCACCATTATAACATCATTACCATTATGACATCATCATCATTGTTAGTGATGTCATTATTTTGATTGTGATATCAAAATTTTGCATTGCATAGATTGTGATGCCATTCTTTTGCATTAGATGTTGCATTGCATGGATTGTGATGTCTAAATTTTGCATTGCATAATGCATTGCATGGATTGTGATGTCATAAATTTTCATTGCATGTTGCATTGCTTGGATTGTGATGTCATATTTTTGCATGTCGTGTTGCATTGCATGGATTGCAATGTCATAATTTTGCATTGCATGTTACTTTGCATGGATTGTGATGTCATAGTTTTGCATTAAATGTTGCATTGCAGGGATTGTGATGTCATAAATTTGCGTTAAATAATGCATTGCAATGACTGGTATGCAATAATGTTGCACTGCAAGCTGCATTGCATGGTTTGTGATGTCATAGTTTTGCAATAAATGTTGCATTGCATGGATTGTGATGTCATAATTTTGCATTGCCTATTGCATAGCATGGATTGTGATGACATAATTTTGCATTAAAGGTTTCATTGCATTAATTGTGATGTCATGGTTGCATTGCATTTCAACAATATAACAACATAACAATTGTGACATCATCCCCATTATGATATCATCACCATTGTGAAATCATCATTAATATGACATCTTTACTATTGTGACATCTTCAATATTATGACATCTTCACTATTATGACATCATCACCATTATGACATCATCACCATTATGAGATCGTCACCATTGTTACATCATTACCATTGTGACATTACCACCATTGTGACAGCATCACCTTTATGACATCATCACCATTGTGACATCATCACCGCTGTTACATCATCAATATAACGACATCATAAACATTGTGACATCATTACCATTGTGACATCAACGCCATAGTGACATCATCACCATTGTCAGTCTTGTCATAATTTTGTTTGTGATGTTATATTTTGCATTGCATATTGCATTGCATATTACATTGCGTGGATTTTGATGTCAGAATTTTGCATTAAATGTTGCATTACATTAATTGTGATGTCATTTTTACATTGAATTTCAACAATATAACAAAATCACCATTGTGACATAATCAACATTATGACATCATCATCATTGTGGCATCATCACCATTATGAAATCATTACCATTGTGACATCATCACCATTATGACATCATCACTATTATGACCTCATCATCATTGTTGCATAATTACCATTGTGACATCATCACTTTTATGACATCATCAGCATTATGGCATCATCACCATTGTTTCATCATCACCATTATTGCATCATCATCATTGTGACATCATCACCATTATGACATAATCACCATTGTTACATTATCACCATTATGACATCATCACAATTGTTAGTGATGTCATTATTTTGATTGTGATGTCAAAATTTTGCATTGCATTTTGCATTGCATAGATTGTGATGTCATTCTTTTGCATTAGATGTTGCATTGCATGGATTGTGATGTCATAATTTTGTATTGCATAATGCATTGCATGGATTGTGATGTCATAAATTTTCATTGCATGTTGCATTGCATGGATTGTAATGTCATATTTTTGCATGTCGTGTTGCACTGCATGGATTGCAATGTCATAATTTTGCATTGCATGTTACTTTGCATGGATTGTGATGTCATAGTTTTGCATTAAATGTTGCATTGCAGGGATTGTGATGTCATAAATTTGCATTAAATAATGCATTGCAATGACTGGTATGCAATAATGTTGCACTGCAAGCTGCATTGCATGGTTTGTAATGTCATAGTTTTGCAATAAATGTTGCATTGCGTGGATTGTGATGTCATAATTTAGCATTGCCTATTGCATAGCATGGATTGTAATGTCATAATTTTGCATTAAAGGTTTCATTGCATTAATTGTGATGTCATGGTTGCATTGCATTTCCACAATATAACAACATAACAATTGTGACATCATCCCCATTATGACATCATCACGATTGTTAAATCATCATTAATATGACATCTTTACTATTGTGACATCTTCACTATTATGACATCTTCACTATTATGACATCATCACCATTATGACATCATCACCATTATGAGATCGTCACCATTGTTACATCATCAATATTACGACATCATAAACATTGTGACATCATTACCATTGTGACATCAACGCCATAGTGACATCATCACCATTGTTAGTTTTGTCATAATTTTGTTTGTGATGTTATATTTTGCATTGCATATTGCATTGCATATTGCATTGTGTGGATTTTGATGTCAGAATTTTGCATTAAATGTTGCATTACATTAATTGTGATGTTATTTTTACATTGAATTTCAACAATATAACAACATCACCATTGTGACATCATCACCATTGTGACATCATCACCATTATGACATCATCACAATTGTGATATCATCACCATTATGACATCATCACCATTGTGACATCATCATGATTATGACATCATCACCATTGTGATATCATCACCATTATGACATCATCACCATTGTGACATCATCACCATAATGACATCATCATCATTGTGACATAATTACCTTTGTGACATCAACACCATTATGAAATCATCACCATTGTGACATCATCATGATTATGACATCCTCACCATTGTGATATCATCACCATTATGACATCATCACCATTGTGACATCATAACCATTATGACATCATCACCATTGTGACATCATCACCATTGTGACATCTTCACCATTTTGACATCATCACCATTGTGACATCATCATGATTATGACATCATCACCTTTGTGATATCATCACCATAATGACATCATCATCATTGTGACATAATTACCTTTGTGACATCAACACCATTATGAAATCATCACCATTGTGACATCATCATGATTATGACATCCTCACCATTGTGATATCATCACCATTATGACATCATCACCATTGTGACATCATCACCATAATGACATCATCATCATTGTGACATAATTACCTTTGTGACATCAACACCATTATGAAATCATCACCATTGTGACATCATCATGATTATGACATCCTCACCATTGTGATATCATCACCATTATGACATCATCACCATTGTGACATCATAACCATTATGACATCTCACCATTGTGATATCATCACCATTATGACATCATCACCATTGTGACATCATCACCATTGTGACATCATCACCATAATTGCATCATCATCATTGTGACATCCTTACCTTTGTGACATCATCACTATTATGACATCATCACCATTATGGCATCATCACCCTTGTTTCATCATCACCATTATGACATCATCATCATTGTGGCATCATCACCATTATGACATCATTACCATTTTGACATCCTCACCATTATGACATCATCACTATTATGACCTCATCATCATTGTTGCATAATTACCATTGTGACATCATTACTTTTATGACATCATCAGCATTATGGCATCACCACCCTTGTTTCATCATCACCATTATGACATCATCATCATTGTGACATCATCACCATTATGACATAATCACCATTGTTACATTATCACCATTATAACATCATCACCATTATGACGTCATCACCATTGTTAGTGATGTCATTATTTTGATTGTGATGTCAAAATTTTGCATTGCATTTTGCATTGCATAGATTGTGATGTCATTCTTTTGCATTAGATGTTGCATTGCATGGATTGTGATGTCATAATTTTGCATTGCATAATGCATTGCATGGATTGTGATGTCATAAATTTTCATTGCATGTTGCATTGCAGTGATTGCGATGTCATATTTTTGCATGTCGTGTTGTATTGCATGGATTGCAATGTCATAATTTTGCATTGCATGTTACTTTGCATGGATTGTGATGTCATAGTTTTGCATTAAATGTTGCATTGCAGGAATTGTGATGTCATAAATTTGCATTAAATAATGCATTGCAATGACTGGTATGCAATAATGTTGCACTGCAAGCTGCATTGCATGGTTTGTGATGTCATAGTTTTGCAATAAATGTTGCATTGCATGGATTGTGATGTCATAATTTTGCATTGCCTATTGCATAGCATGTCATAATTCTGCATTAAAGGTTTCATTGCATTAATTGTGATGTCATGGTTGCCTTGCATTTCAACAATATAACAACATAACAATTGTGACATAATCCCCATGATGACATCATCACCATTGTAAAATCATCATTAATATGACATCTTTACTATTGTGACATCTTCACTATTATGACATCATCACCATTATGACATCATCGCCATTGTTACATCATTACCATTGTGACAACATCACCTTTATGACATCATCACCATTGTGACATCATCACCATTGTTACATCATCAATATTACGACATCATAAACATTGTGACATCATTACCATTGTGACATCAACGCCATAGTGACATCATCACCATTGTTAGTTTTGTCATAATTTTGTTTGTGATGTTATATTTTGCATTGCATATTGCATTGCATATTTCATTGCGTGGATTTTGATGTCAGCATTTTGCATTAAATGTTGCATTACATTAATTGTGATGTTATTTTTACATTGAATTTCAACAATATAACAACATCACCATTGTGACATCATCACCATTGTGACATCATCACCATTATGACATCATCACCATTGTGATATCATCACCATTATGACATCATCACCATTGTGACATCATCATGATTATGACATCATCACCATTGTGATATCATCACCATTGTGACATCATCACCATAATGACATTATCATCATTGTGACATAATCACCTTTGTGACATCATCACCATAGTGACATCATCACCATTATGACATCATCACCGTTGTGACATCATCACCATTGGGACATCTTCACCATTTTGACATCATCACCATTGTGACATCATCATGATTATGACATCATCACCTTTGTGATATCATCACCATAATGACATCATCATTGTGACATCATTACCTTTGTGACATCATCACCATTATGAAATCACCACTATTGTGACATCATCATAATTATGACATCTCACCATTGTGATATCATCACCATTATGACATCATCACCATTGTGACATCATCACCATTGTGACATCATCACCATAATTACATCATCATCATTGTGACATCCTTACCTTTGTGACATCATCACTATTATGATATCATCACCATTATGGCATCATCACCCTTGTTTCATCATCACCATTATGACATCATCATCATTGTGGCATCATCACCATTATGACATCATTACCATTTTGACATCCTCACTATTATGACCTCATCGTCATTGTTGCATAATTAACATTGTGACATCATCACTTTTATGACATCATCAGCATTATGGCATCATCACCATTGTTTCATCATCACCATTATGACATCATCATCATCATTGTGACATCATCACCATTATGACATAATCACCATTGTTACATTATCACCATTATAACATCATCACCATTATGACATCATCACCATTGTTGCATTGCATGGATTGTGATGTCATAAATTTTCATTGCATGTTGCATTGCAGTGATTGCGATGTCATATTTTTGCATGTCGTGTTGTATTGCATGGATTGCAATGTCATAATTTTGCATTGCATGTTACTTTGCATGGATTGTGATGTTATAGTTTTGCATTAAATGTTGCATTGCAGGAATTGTGATGTCATAAATTTGCATTAAATAATGCATTGCAATGACTGGTATGCAATAATGTTGCACTGCAAGCTGCATTGCATGGTTTGTGATGTCATAGTTTTGCAATAAATGTTGCATTGCATGGATTGTGATGTCATAATTTTGCATTGCCTATTGCATAGCATGGATTATAATGTCATAATTCTGCATTAAAGGTTTCATTGCGTTAATTGTGATGTCATGGTTGCCTTGCATTTCAACAATATAACAACATAACAATTGTGACATAATCCCCATTATGACATCATCACCATTGTGAAATCATCATTAATATGACATCTTTACTATTGTGACATCTTCACTATTATGACATCATCACCATTATGACATCATCGCCATTGTTACATCATTAACATTGTGACAACATCACCTTTATGACATCATCACCATTGTGACATCATCACCATTGTTACATCATCAATATTACGACATCATAAACATTGTGACATCATTACCATTGTGACATCAACGCCATAGTGACATCATCACCATTGTTAGTTTTGTCATAATTTTGTTTGTGATGTTATATTTTGCATTGCATATTGCATTGCATATTGCATTGCGTGGATTTTGATGTCAGAATTTTGCATTAAATGTTGCATTACATTAATTGTGATGTTATTTTTACATTGAATTTCAACAATATAACAACATCACCATTGTGACATCATCACCATTGTGACATCATCACCATTATGACATCATCACCATTGTGATATCATCACCATTATGACATCATCACCATTGTGACATCATCATGATTATGACATCATCACCATTGTGATATCATCACCATTATGACATCATCACCATTGTGACATCATCACCATAATGACATCATCATCATTGTGACATAATTACCTTTGTGACATCATCACCATTATGAAATCATCACCATTGTGACATCATCATGATTATGACATCCTCACCATTGTGATATCATCACCATTATGACATCATCACTATTATGACCTCATCATCATTGTTGCATAATTACCATTGTGACATCATCACTTTTATGACATCATCAGCATTATCGCATCATCACCATTGTTTCATCATCACCATTATGACATCATCATCATTGTGACATCATCACCATTATGACATAATCACCATTGTTACATTATCACCATTATAACATCATCACCATTATGACATCATCACCATTGTTGCATTGCATGGATTGTGATGTCATAAATTTTCATTGCATGTTGCATTGCAGTGATTGCGATGTCATATTTTTGCATGTCGTGTTGTATTGCATGGATTGCAATGTCATAATTTTGCATTGCATGTTACTTTGCATGGATTGTGATGTCATAGTTTTGCATTAAATGTTGCATTGCAGGAATTGTGATGTCATAAATTTGCATTAAATAATGCATTGCAATGACTGGTATGCAATAATGTTGCACTGCAAGCTGCATTGCATGGTTTGTGATGTTATAGTTTTGCAATAAATGTTGCATTGCATGGATTGTGATGTCATAATTTTGCATTGCCTATTGCATAGCATGGATTATAATATCATAATTCTGCATTAAAGGTTTCATTGCATTAATTGTGATGTCATGGTTGCCTTGCATTTCAACAATATAACAACATAACAATTGTGACATAATCCCCATTATGACATCATCACCATTGTGAAATCATCATTAATATGACATCTTTACTATTGTGACATCTTCACTATTATGACATCATCACCATTATGACATCATCGCCATTGTTACATCATTAACATTGTGACAACATCACCTTTATGACATCATCACCATTGTGACATCATCACCATTGTTACATCATCAATATTACGACATCATAAACATTGTGACATCATTACCATTGTGACATCAACGCCATAGTGACATCATCACCATTGTTAGTTTTGTCATAATTTTGTTTGTGATGTTATATTTTGCATTGCATATTGCATTGCATATTGCATTGCGTGGATTTTGATGTCAGAATTTTGCATTAAATGTTGCATTACATTAATTGTGATGTCATTTTTACATTGAATTTCAACAATATAACAACATCACCATTGTGACATCATCACCATTGTGACATCATCACCATTATGACATCATCACCATTGTGATATCATCACCATTATGACATCATCACCATTGTGACATCATCATGATTATGACATCATCACCATTGTGATATCATCACCATTATGACATCATCACCATTGTGACATCATCACCATAATGACATCATCATCATTGTGACATAATTACCTTTGTGACATCAACACCATTATGAAATCATCACCATTGTGACATCATCATGATTATGACATCCTCACCATTGTGATATCATCACCATTATGACATCATCACCATTGTGACATCATAACCATTATGACATCATCGCCATTGTGACATCATCACCATTGTGACATCTTCACCATTTTGACATCATCACCATTGTGACATCATCATGATTATGACATCATCACCTTTGTGATATCATCACCATAATGACATCATCATCATTTTGACATCATTACCTTTGTGACATCATCACCATTATGAAATCACCACCATTGTGACATCATCATAATTATGACATCTCACCATTGTGATATCATCACCATTATGACATCATCACCATTGTGACATCATCACCATTGTGACATCATCACCATAATTGCATCATCATCATTGTGACATCCTTACCTTTGTGACATCATCACTATTATGACATCATCACCATTATGGCATCATCACCCTTGTTTCATCATCACCATTATGACATCATCATCATTGTGGCATCATCACCATTATGACATCATTACCATTTTGACATCCTCACCATTATGACATCATCACTATTATGACCTCATCATCATTGTTGCATAATTACCATTGTGACATCATTACTTTTATGACATCATCAGCATTATGGCATCATCACCATTGTTTCATCATCACCATTATGACATCATCATCATTGTGACATCATCACCATTATGACATAATCACCATTGTTACATTATCACCATTATAACATCATCACCATTATGACATCATCACCATTGTTAGTGATGTCATTATTTTGATTGTGATGTCAAAATTTTGCATTGCATTTTGCATTGCATAGATTGTGATGTCATTCTTTTGCATTAGATGTTGCATTGCATGGATTGTGATGTCATAATTTTGCATTGCATAATGCATTGCATGGATTGTGATGTCATAAATTTTCATTGCATGTTGCATTGCAGTGATTGCGATGTCATATTTTTGCATGTCGTGTTGTATTGCATGGATTGCAATGTCATAATTTTGCATTGCATGTTACTTTGCATGGATTGTGATGTCATAGTTTTGCATTAAATGTTGCATTGCAGGAATTGTGATGTCATAAATTTGCATTAAATAATGCATTGCAATGACTGGTATGCAATAATGTTGCACTGCAAGCTGCATTGCATGGTTTGTGATGTCATAGTTTTGCAATAAATGTTGCATTGCATGGATTGTGATGTCATAATTTTGCATTGCCTATTGCATAGCATGTCATAATTCTGCATTAAAGGTTTCATTGCATTAATTGTGATGTCATGGTTGCCTTGCATTTCAACAATATAACAACATAACAATTGTGACATAATCCCCATGATGACATCATCACCATTGTAAAATCATCATTAATATGACATCTTTACTATTGTGACATCTTCACTATTATGACATCATCACCATTATGACATCATCGCCATTGTTACATCATTACCATTGTGACAACATCACCTTTATGACATCATCACCATTGTGACATCATCACCATTGTTACATCATCAATATTACGACATCATAAACATTGTGACATCATTACCATTGTGACATCAACGCCATAGTGACATCATCACCATTGTTAGTTTTGTCATAATTTTGTTTGTGATGTTATGTTTTGCATTGCATATTGCATTGCATATTGCATTGCGTGGATTTTGATGTCAGAATTTTGCATTAAATGTTGCATTACATTAATTGTGATGTTATTTTTACATTGAATTTCAACAATATAACAACATCACCATTGTGACATCATCACCATTGTGACATCATCACCATTATGACATCATCACCATTGTGATATCATCACCATTATGACATCATCACCATTGTGACATCATCATGATTATGACATCATCACCATTGTGATATCATCACCATTGTGACATCATCACCATAATGACATCATCATCATTGTGACATAATTACCTTTGTGACATCATCACCTTTGTGACATCATCACCATAGTGACATCATCACCATTATGACATCATCACCGTTGTGACATCATCACCATTGGGACATCTTCACCATTTTGACATCATCACCATTGTGACATCATCATGATTATGACATCATCACCTTTGTGATATCATCACCATAATGACATCATCATTGTGTCATCATTACCTTTGTGACATCATCACCATTATGAAATCACCACTATTGTGACATCATCATAATTATGACATCTCACCATTGTGATATCATCACCATTATGACATCATCACCATTGTGACATCATCACCATTGTGACATCATCACCATAATTACATCATCATCATTGTGACATCCTTACCTTTGTGACATCATCACTATTATGATATCATCACCATTATGGCATCATCACCCTTGTTTCATCATCACCATTATGACATCATCATCATTGTGGCATCATCACCATTATGACATCATTACCATTTTGACATCCTCACTATTATGACCTCATCGTCATTGTTGCATAATTAACATTGTGACATCATCACTTTTATGACATCATCAGCATTATGGCATCATCACCATTGTTTCATCATCACCATTATGACATCATCATCATTGTGACATCATCACCATTATGACATAATCACCATTGTTACATTATCACCATTATAACATCATCACCATTATGACATCATCACCATTGTTGCATTGCATGGATTGTGATGTCATAAATTTTCATTGCATGTTGCATTGCACTGATTGCGATGTCATATTTTTGCATGTCGTGTTGTATTGCATGGATTGCAATGTCTTAATTTTGCATTGCATGTTACTTTGCATGGATTGTGATGTTATAGTTTTGCATTAAATGTTGCATTGCAGGAATTGTGATGTCATAAATTTGCATTAAATAATGCATTGCAATGACTGGTATGCAATAATGTTGCACTGCAAGCTGCATTGCATGGTTTGTGATGTCATAGTTTTGCAATAAATGTTGCATTGCATGGATTGTGATGTCATAATTTTGCATTGCCTATTGCATAGCATGGATTATAATGTCATAATTCTGCATTAAAGGTTTCATTGCGTTAATTGTGATGTCATGGTTGCCTTGCATTTCAACAATATAACAACATAACAATTGTGACATAATCCCCATTATGACATCATCACCATTGTGAAATCATCATTAATATGACATCTTTACTATTGTGACATCTTCACTATTATGACATCATCGCCATTGTTACATCATTAACATTGTGACAACATCACCTTTATGACATCATCACCATTGTGACATCATCACCATTGTTACATCATCAATATTACGACATCATAAACATTGTGACATCATTACCATTGTGACATCAACGCCATAGTGACATCATCACCATTGTTAGTTTTGTCATAATTTTGTTTGTGATGTTATATTTTGCATTGCATATTGCATTGCATATTGCATTGTGTGGATTTTGATGTCAGAATTTTGCATTAAATGTTGCATTACATTAATTGTGATGTTATTTTTACATTGAATTTCAACAATATAACAACATCACCATTGTGACATCATCACCATTGTGACATCATCACCATTATGACATCATCACCATTGTGATATCATCACCATTATGACATCTCACCATTGTGACATCATCACCATTGTGACATCATCACCATAATTGCATCATCATCATTGTGACATCCTTACCTTTGTGACATCATCACTATTATGACATCATCACCATTATGGCATCATCACCCTTGTTTCTTCATCACCATTATGACATCATCATCATTGTGGCATCATCACCATCATGACATCATTACCATTTTGACATCCTCACCATTATGACATCATCACTATTATGACCTCATCATCATTGTTGCATAATTACCATTGTGACATCATCACTTTTATGACATCATCAGCATTATGGCATCATCACCATTGTTTCATCATCACCATTATGACATCATCATCATTGTGACATCATCACCATTATGACATAATCACCATTGTAACATTATCACCATTATAACATCATCACCATTATGACATCATCACCATTGTTGCATTGCATGGATTGTGATGTCATAAATTTTCATTGCATGTTGCATTGCAGTGATTGCGATGTCATATTTTTGCATGTCGTGTTGTATTGCATGGATTGCAATGTCATAATTTTGCATTGCATGTTACTTTGCATGGATTGTGATGTCATAGTTTTGCATTAAATGTTGCATTGCAGGAATTGTGATGTCATAAATTTGCATTAAATAATGCATTGCAATGACTGGTATGCAATAATGTTGCACTGCAAGCTGCATTGCATGGTTTGTGATGTCATAGTTTTGCAATAAATGTTGCATTGCATGGATTGTGATGTCATAATTTTGCATTGCCTATTGCATAGCATGGATTATAATGTCATAATTCTGCATTAAAGGTTTCATTGCATTAATTGTGATGTCATGGTTGCCTTGCATTTCAACAATATAACAACATAACAATTGTGACATAATCCCCATTATGACATCATCACCATTGTGAAATCATCATTAATATGACATCTTTACTATTGTGACATCTTCACTATTATGACATCATCACCATTATGACATCATCGCCATTGTTACATCATTAACATTGTGACAACATCACCTTTATGACATCATCACCATTGTGACATCATCACCATTGTTACATCATCAATATTACGACATCATAAACATTGTGACATCATTACCATTGTGACATCAACGCCATAGTGACATCATCACCATTGTTAGTTTTGTCATAATTTTGTTTGTGATGTTATATTTTGCATTGCATATTGCATTGCATATTGCATTGCGTGGATTTTGATGTCAGAATTTTGCATTAAATGTTGCATTACATTAATTGTGATGTTATTTTTACATTGAATTTCAACAATATAACAACATCACCATTGTGACATCATCACCATTGTGACATCATCACCATTATGACATCATCACCATTGTGATATCATCACCATTATGACATCATCACCATTGTGACATCATCATGATTATGACATCATCACCATTGTGATATCATCACCATTATGACATCATCACCATTGTGACATCATCACCATAATGACATCATCATCATTGTGACATAATTACCTTTGTGACATCATCACCATTATGAAATCATCACCATTGTGACATCATCATGATTATGACATCCTCACCATTGTGATATCATCACCATTATGACATCATCACCATTGTGACATCATAACCATTATGACATCATCGCCATTGTGACATCATCACCATTGTGACATCTTCACCATTTTGACATCATCACCATTGTGACATCATCATGATTATGACATCATCACCTTTGTGATATCATCACCATAATGACATCATCATCATCATCATCATCATTTTGACATCATTACCTTTGTGACATCATCACCATTACGAAATCACCACCATTGTGACATCATCATAATTATGACATCTCACCATTGTGATATCATCACCATTATGACATCATCACCATTGTGACATCATCACCATTGTGACATCATCACCATAATTGCATCATCATCATTGTGACATCCTTACCTTTGTGACATCATCACTATTATGACATCATCACCATTATGGCATCATCACCCTTGTTTCATCATCACCATTATGACATCATCATCATTGTGGCATCATCACCATTATGACATCATTACCATTTTGACATCCTCACCATTATGACATCATCACTATTATGACCTCATCATCATTGTTGCATAATTACCATTGTGACATCATCACTTTTATGACATCATAAGCATTATGGCATCATCACCATTGTTTCATCATCACCATTATGACATCATCATCATTGTGACATCATCACCATTATGACATAATCACCATTGTAACATTATCACCATTATAACATCATCACCATTATGACATCATCACCATTGTTAGTGATGTCATTATTTTGATTGTGATGTCAAAATTTTGCATTGCATTTTGCATTGCATAGATTGTGATGTCATTCTTTTGCATTAGATGTTGCATTGCATGGATTGTGATGTCATAATTTTGCATTGCATAATGCATTGCATGGATTGTGATGTCAGAAATTTTCATTGCATGTTGCATTGCAGTGATTGCGATGTCATATTTTTGCATGTCGTGTTGTATTGCATGGATTGCAATGTCATAATTTTGCATTGCATGTTACTTTGCATGGATTGTGATGTCATAGTTTTGCATTAAATGTTGCATTGCAGGAATTGTGATGTCATAAATTTGCATTAAATAATGCATTGCAATGACTGGTATGCAATAATGTTGCACTGCAAGCTGCATTGCATGGTTTGTGATGTCATAGTTTTGCAATAAATGTTGCATTGCATGGATTGTGATGTCATAATTTTGCATTGCCTATTGCATAGCATGTCATAATTCTGCATTAAAGGTTTCATTGCATTAATTGTGATGTCATGGTTGCCTTGCATTTCAACAATATAACAACATAACAATTGTGACATAATCCCCATGATGACATCATCACCATTGTGAAATCATCATTAATATGACATCTTTACTATTGTGACATCTTCACTATTATGACATCATCACCATTATGACATCATCGCCATTGTTACATCATTACCATTGTGACAACATCACCTTTATGACATCATCACCATTGTGATATCATCACCATTGTTACATCATCAATATTACGACATCATAAACATTGTGACATCATTACCATTGTGACATCAACGCCATAGTGACATCATCACCATTGTTAGTTTTGTCATAATTTTGTTTGTGATGTTATATTTTGCATTGCATATTGCATTGCATATTGCATTGCGTGGATTTTGATGTCAGAATTTTGCATTAAATGTTGCATTACATTAATTGTGATGTTATTTTTACATTGAATTTCAACAATATAACAACACCACCATTGTGACATCATCACCATTGTGACATCATCACCATTATGACATCATCACCATTGTGATATCATCACCATTATGACATCATCACCATTGTGACATCATCATGATTATGACATCATCACCATTGTGATATCATCACCATTGTGACATCATCACCATAATGACATCATCATCATTGTGACATAATTACCTTTGTGACATCATCACCTTTGTGACATCATCACCATAGTGACATCATCACCATTATGACATCATCACCGTTGTGACATCATCACCATTGTGACATCTTCACCATTTTGACATCATCACCATTGTGACATCATCATGATTATGACATCATCACCTTTGTGATATCATCACCATAATGACATCATCATTGTGACATCATTACCTTTGTGACATCATCACCATTATGAAATCACCACTATTGTGACATCATCATAATTATGACATCTCACCATTGTGATATCATCACCATTATGACATCATCACCATTGTGACATCATCACCATTGTGACATCATCACCATAATTACATCATCATCATTGTGACATCCTTACCTTTGTGACATCATCACTATTATGATATCATCACCATTATGGCATCATCACCCTTGTTTCATCATCACCATTATGACATCATCATCATTGTGGCATCATCACCATTATGACATCATTACCATGTTGACATCCTCACCATTATGACATCATCACTATTATGACCTCGTCGTCATTGTTGCATAATTAACATTGTGACATCATCACTTTTATGACATCATCAGCATTATGGCATCATCACCATTGTTTCAGCATCACCATTATGACATCATCATCATTGTGACATCATCACCATTATGACATAATCACCATTGTTACATTATCACCATTATAACATCATCACCATTATGACATCATCACCATTGTTAGTGATGTCATTATTTTGATTGTGATGTCAAAATTTTGCATTGCATTTTGCATTGCATATATTGTGATGTCATTCTTTTGCATTAGATGTTGCATTGCATGGATTGTGATGTCATAATTTTGCATTGCATAATGCATTGCATGGATTGTGATGTCATAAATTTTCATTGCATGTTGCATTGCATGTATTGTGATGTCATATTTTTGCATGTCGTGTTGCATTGCATGGATTGCAATGTCTTAATTTTGCATTGCATGTTACTTTGCATGGATTGTGATGTCATAGTTTTGCATTAAATGTTGCATTGCAGGGATTGTGATGTCATAAATTTGCATTAAATAATGCATTGCAATGACTGGTATGCAATAATGTTGCACTGCAAGCTGCATTGCATGGTTTGTGATGTCATAGTTTTGCAATAAATGTTGCATTGCATGGATTGTGATGTCATAATTTTGCATTGCCTATTGCATAGCATGGAATGTAATGTCATAATTTTGCATTAAAGATTTCATTGCATTAATTATGATGTCATGGTCGCATTGCATTTCAACAATATAACAACATAACAATTGTGACATCATCCCCATTATGACATCATCACCATTGTGAAATTATCATTAATATGACATCTTTACTATTGTGACATCTTCACTATTATGACATCTTCACTATTATGACATCATCACCATTATGAAATCATTGCCATTGTTACATCATTACCATTGTGACATTATCACCATTGTGACAGCATCACCTTTATGACATCATCACCATTGTGACATCATCACCATTGTTACATCATCAATATAACGACATCATAAACATTGTGACATCATTACCATTGTGACATCAACGCCATAGTGACATCATCACCATTGTTAGTTTTGTCATAATTTTGTTTGTGATGTTATATTTTGCATTGCATATTGCATTGCGTGGATTTTGATGTCAGAATTTTGCATTAAATGTTGCATTACATTAATTGTGATGTCCTTGTTACATTGAATTTCAACAATATAACAACATCACCATTGTGACATCATCACCATTGTGACATCATCACCATTATGACATCATCATCATTGTGGCATCATCACCATTATGACATCATTACCATTGTGACATCATCACCATTATGACATCATCACTATTATGACCTCATCACCATTATTGCATAATTACCATTGTGACATCATCACTTTTATGACATCATCAGCATTATGGCATCATCACCATTGTTACATCATCACCATTATGACATCATCATCATTGTGACATCATCACCATTATGACATAATCACCATTGTTACATTATCACCATTATAACATCATCACCATTATGACATCATCACCATTGTTAGTGATGTCATTATTTTGATTGTGATGTCAAAATTTTGCATTGCATTTTGCATTGCATAGATTGTGATGTCAAAATTTTGCATTAGATGTTGCATTGCATGGATTGTGATGTCATATTTTTTCATTGCATAATGCATTGCATGGATTGTGATGTCATAAATTTTCATTGCATGTTGCATTGCATGGATTGTGATGTCATATTTTTGCATGTCGTGTTGCATTGCATGGATTGCAATGTCATAATTTAGCATTACATGTTACTTTGCATGGATTGTGATGTCATAGTTTTGCATTAAATGTTGCATTGCAGGGATTGTGATGTCATAAATTTGCATTAAATAATGCATTGCAATGACTGGTATGCAATAATGTTGCACTGCAAGCTGCATTGTATGGTTTGTGATGTCATAGTTTTGCAATAAATGTTGCATTGCATGGATTGTGATGTCATAATTTTGCATTGCCTATTGCATAGCATGGATTGTAATGTCATAATTCTGCATTAAAGATTTCATTGCATTAATTGTGATGTCATGGTTGCATTGCATTTCAACAATATAACAACATAACAATTGTGACATCATCCCCATTATGACATCATCACCATTGTGAAATCATCATTAACATGACATCTTTACTATTGTGACATCTTCACTATTATGACATCATCACCATTATGACATCATCGCCATTGTTACATCATTACCATTGTGACATTATCACCATTGTCACAACATCACCATTATGACATCATCACCATTGTGACATCATCACCATTGTTACATCATCAATATTACGACATCATAAACATTGTGACATCATTACCATTGTGACATCATCACCATAGTGACATCATCACCATTGTTAGTTTTGTCATAATTTTGTTTGTGATGTTATATATTGCATTGCATATTGCATTGCATATTGCATTGCGAGTATTTTGATGTCAGAATTCTGCATTAAATGTTGCAATACATTAATTGTGATGTCATTTTTACATTGAATTTCAACAATATAACAACATCACCATTGTGACATCATCACCATTGTGACATCATCACCATTATGACATCATCACCATTGTGACATCATCACCATTGTGATATCATCACCATTATGACATCATCACTATTGTGACATCATCATGATTATGACATCATCACCATTGTGATATCATCACCATTGTGACATCATCATCATTGTGACATAATTACCTTTGTGACATCATCACCTTTGTGACATCATCACCATTATGACATCATCACCATTGTGACATCATCACCATTATGACATCATCACCATTATGACATCATTGTCATTGTGACATCATCACCATTGTGACATCTTCATCATTTTGACATCATCACCATTGTGACATCATCATGATTATGACATCATCACCTTTGTGATATCATCACCATAATGACATCATCATCATCATTGTGACATCATTACCTTTGTGACATCCTCACCATTATGACATCATCACTATTATGACCTCATCATCATTGTTGCATAATTACCATTGTGACATCATCACTTTTATGACATCATAAGCATTATGGCATCATCACCATTGTTTCATCATCACCATTATGACATCATCATCATTGTGACATCATCACCATTATGACATAATCACCATTGTAACATTATCACCATTATAACATCATCACCATTATGACATCATCACCATTGTTAGTGATGTCATTATTTTGATTGTGATGTCAAAATTTTGCATTGCATTTTGCATTGCATAGATTGTGATGTCATTCTTTTGCATTAGATGTTGCATTGCATGGATTGTGATGTCATAATTTTGCATTGCATAATGCATTGCATGGATTGTGATGTCATAAATTTTCATTGCATGTTGCATTGCAGTGATTGCGATGTCATATTTTTGCATGTCGTGTTGTATTGCATGGATTGCAATGTCATAATTTTGCATTGCATGTTACTTTGCATGGATTGTGATGTCATAGTTTTGCATTAAATGTTGCATTGCAGGAATTGTGATGTCATAAATTTGCATTAAATAATGCATTGCAATGACTGGTATGCAATAATGTTGCACTGCAAGCTGCATTGCATGGTTTGTGATGTCATAGTTTTGCAATAAATGTTGCATTGCATGGATTGTGATGTCATAATTTTGCATTGCCTATTGCATAGCATGTCATAATTCTGCATTAAAGGTTTCATTGCATTAATTGTGATGTCATGGTTGCCTTGCATTTCAACAATATAACAACATAACAATTGTGACATAATCCCCATGATGACATCATCACCATTGTAAAATCATCATTAATATGACATCTTTACTATTGTGACATCTTCACTATTATGACATCATCACCATTATGACATCATCGCCATTGTTACATCATTACCATTGTGACAACATCACCTTTATGACATCATCACCATTGTGACATCATCACCATTGTTACATCATCAATATTACGACATCATAAACATTGTGACATCATTACCATTGTGACATCAACGCCATAGTGACATCATCACCATTGTTAGTTTTGTCATAATTTTGTTTGTGATGTTATGTTTTGCATTGCATATTGCATTGCATATTGCATTGCGTGGATTTTGATGTCAGAATTTTGCATTAAATGTTGCATTACATTAATTGTGATGTTATTTTTACATTGAATTTCAACAATATAACAACATCACCATTGTGACATCATCACCATTGTGACATCATCACCATTATGACATCATCACCATTGTGATATCATCACCATTATGACATCATCACCATTGTGACATCATCATGATTATGACATCATCACCATTGTGATATCATCACCATTGTGACATCATCACCATAATGACATCATCATCATTGTGACATAATTACCTTTGTGACATCATCACCTTTGTGACATCATCACCATAGTGACATCATCACCATTATGACATCATCACCGTTGTGACATCATCACCATTGGGACATCTTCACCATTTTGACATCATCACCATTGTGACATCATCATGATTATGACATCATCACCTTTGTGATATCATCACCATAATGACATCATCATTGTGTCATCATTACCTTTGTGACATCATCACCATTATGAAATCACCACTATTGTGACATCATCATAATTATGACATCTCACCATTGTGATATCATCACCATTATGACATCATCACCATTGTGACATCATCACCATTGTGACATCATCACCATAATTACATCATCATCATTGTGACATCCTTACCTTTGTGACATCATCACTATTATGATATCATCACCATTATGGCATCATCACCCTTGTTTCATCATCACCATTATGACATCATCATCATTGTGGCATCATCACCATTATGACATCATTACCATTTTGACATCCTCACTATTATGACCTCATCGTCATTGTTGCATAATTAACATTGTGACATCATCACTTTTATGACATCATCAGCATTATGGCATCATCACCATTGTTTCATCATCACCATTATGACATCATCATCATTGTGACATCATCACCATTATGACATAATCACCATTGTTACATTATCACCATTATAACATCATCACCATTATGACATCATCACCATTGTTGCATTGCATGGATTGTGATGTCATAAATTTTCATTGCATGTTGCATTGCACTGATTGCGATGTCATATTTTTGCATGTCGTGTTGTATTGCATGGATTGCAATGTCTTAATTTTGCATTGCATGTTACTTTGCATGGATTGTGATGTTATAGTTTTGCATTAAATGTTGCATTGCAGGAATTGTGATGTCATAAATTTGCATTAAATAATGCATTGCAATGACTGGTATGCAATAATGTTGCACTGCAAGCTGCATTGCATGGTTTGTGATGTCATAGTTTTGCAATAAATGTTGCATTGCATGGATTGTGATGTCATAATTTTGCATTGCCTATTGCATAGCATGGATTATAATGTCATAATTCTGCATTAAAGGTTTCATTGCGTTAATTGTGATGTCATGGTTGCCTTGCATTTCAACAATATAACAACATAACAATTGTGACATAATCCCCATTATGACATCATCACCATTGTGAAATCATCATTAATATGACATCTTTACTATTGTGACATCTTCACTATTATGACATCATCGCCATTGTTACATCATTAACATTGTGACAACATCACCTTTATGACATCATCACCATTGTGACATCATCACCATTGTTACATCATCAATATTACGACATCATAAACATTGTGACATCATTACCATTGTGACATCAACGCCATAGTGACATCATCACCATTGTTAGTTTTGTCATAATTTTGTTTGTGATGTTATATTTTGCATTGCATATTGCATTGCATATTGCATTGTGTGGATTTTGATGTCAGAATTTTGCATTAAATGTTGCATTACATTAATTGTGATGTTATTTTTACATTGAATTTCAACAATATAACAACATCACCATTGTGACATCATCACCATTGTGACATCATCACCATTATGACATCATCACCATTGTGATATCATCACCATTATGACATCTCACCATTGTGACATCATCACCATTGTGACATCATCACCATAATTGCATCATCATCATTGTGACATCCTTACCTTTGTGACATCATCACTATTATGACATCATCACCATTATGGCATCATCACCCTTGTTTCTTCATCACCATTATGACATCATCATCATTGTGGCATCATCACCATCATGACATCATTACCATTTTGACATCCTCACCATTATGACATCATCACTATTATGACCTCATCATCATTGTTGCATAATTACCATTGTGACATCATCACTTTTATGACATCATCAGCATTATGGCATCATCACCATTGTTTCATCATCACCATTATGACATCATCATCATTGTGACATCATCACCATTATGACATAATCACCATTGTAACATTATCACCATTATAACATCATCACCATTATGACATCATCACCATTGTTGCATTGCATGGATTGTGATGTCATAAATTTTCATTGCATGTTGCATTGCAGTGATTGCGATGTCATATTTTTGCATGTCGTGTTGTATTGCATGGATTGCAATGTCATAATTTTGCATTGCATGTTACTTTGCATGGATTGTGATGTCATAGTTTTGCATTAAATGTTGCATTGCAGGAATTGTGATGTCATAAATTTGCATTAAATAATGCATTGCAATGACTGGTATGCAATAATGTTGCACTGCAAGCTGCATTGCATGGTTTGTGATGTCATAGTTTTGCAATAAATGTTGCATTGCATGGATTGTGATGTCATAATTTTGCATTGCCTATTGCATAGCATGGATTATAATGTCATAATTCTGCATTAAAGGTTTCATTGCATTAATTGTGATGTCATGGTTGCCTTGCATTTCAACAATATAACAACATAACAATTGTGACATAATCCCCATTATGACATCATCACCATTGTGAAATCATCATTAATATGACATCTTTACTATTGTGACATCTTCACTATTATGACATCATCACCATTATGACATCATCGCCATTGTTACATCATTAACATTGTGACAACATCACCTTTATGACATCATCACCATTGTGACATCATCACCATTGTTACATCATCAATATTACGACATCATAAACATTGTGACATCATTACCATTGTGACATCAACGCCATAGTGACATCATCACCATTGTTAGTTTTGTCATAATTTTGTTTGTGATGTTATATTTTGCATTGCATATTGCATTGCATATTGCATTGCGTGGATTTTGATGTCAGAATTTTGCATTAAATGTTGCATTACATTAATTGTGATGTTATTTTTACATTGAATTTCAACAATATAACAACATCACCATTGTGACATCATCACCATTGTGACATCATCACCATTATGACATCATCACCATTGTGATATCATCACCATTATGACATCATCACCATTGTGACATCATCATGATTATGACATCATCACCATTGTGATATCATCACCATTATGACATCATCACCATTGTGACATCATCACCATAATGACATCATCATCATTGTGACATAATTACCTTTGTGACATCATCACCATTATGAAATCATCACCATTGTGACATCATCATGATTATGACATCCTCACCATTGTGATATCATCACCATTATGACATCATCACCATTGTGACATCATAACCATTATGACATCATCGCCATTGTGACATCATCACCATTGTGACATCTTCACCATTTTGACATCATCACCATTGTGACATCATCATGATTATGACATCATCACCTTTGTGATATCATCACCATAATGACATCATCATCATCATCATCATCATTTTGACATCATTACCTTTGTGACATCATCACCATTACGAAATCACCACCATTGTGACATCATCATAATTATGACATCTCACCATTGTGATATCATCACCATTATGACATCATCACCATTGTGACATCATCACCATTGTGACATCATCACCATAATTGCATCATCATCATTGTGACATCCTTACCTTTGTGACATCATCACTATTATGACATCATCACCATTATGGCATCATCACCCTTGTTTCATCATCACCATTATGACATCATCATCATTGTGGCATCATCACCATTATGACATCATTACCATTTTGACATCCTCACCATTATGACATCATCACTATTATGACCTCATCATCATTGTTGCATAATTACCATTGTGACATCATCACTTTTATGACATCATAAGCATTATGGCATCATCACCATTGTTTCATCATCACCATTATGACATCATCATCATTGTGACATCATCACCATTATGACATAATCACCATTGTAACATTATCACCATTATAACATCATCACCATTATGACATCATCACCATTGTTAGTGATGTCATTATTTTGATTGTGATGTCAAAATTTTGCATTGCATTTTGCATTGCATAGATTGTGATGTCATTCTTTTGCATTAGATGTTGCATTGCATGGATTGTGATGTCATAATTTTGCATTGCATAATGCATTGCATGGATTGTGATGTCAGAAATTTTCATTGCATGTTGCATTGCAGTGATTGCGATGTCATATTTTTGCATGTCGTGTTGTATTGCATGGATTGCAATGTCATAATTTTGCATTGCATGTTACTTTGCATGGATTGTGATGTCATAGTTTTGCATTAAATGTTGCATTGCAGGAATTGTGATGTCATAAATTTGCATTAAATAATGCATTGCAATGACTGGTATGCAATAATGTTGCACTGCAAGCTGCATTGCATGGTTTGTGATGTCATAGTTTTGCAATAAATGTTGCATTGCATGGATTGTGATGTCATAATTTTGCATTGCCTATTGCATAGCATGTCATAATTCTGCATTAAAGGTTTCATTGCATTAATTGTGATGTCATGGTTGCCTTGCATTTCAACAATATAACAACATAACAATTGTGACATAATCCCCATGATGACATCATCACCATTGTGAAATCATCATTAATATGACATCTTTACTATTGTGACATCTTCACTATTATGACATCATCACCATTATGACATCATCGCCATTGTTACATCATTACCATTGTGACAACATCACCTTTATGACATCATCACCATTGTGATATCATCACCATTGTTACATCATCAATATTACGACATCATAAACATTGTGACATCATTACCATTGTGACATCAACGCCATAGTGACATCATCACCATTGTTAGTTTTGTCATAATTTTGTTTGTGATGTTATATTTTGCATTGCATATTGCATTGCATATTGCATTGCGTGGATTTTGATGTCAGAATTTTGCATTAAATGTTGCATTACATTAATTGTGATGTTATTTTTACATTGAATTTCAACAATATAACAACACCACCATTGTGACATCATCACCATTGTGACATCATCACCATTATGACATCATCACCATTGTGATATCATCACCATTATGACATCATCACCATTGTGACATCATCATGATTATGACATCATCACCATTGTGATATCATCACCATTGTGACATCATCACCATAATGACATCATCATCATTGTGACATAATTACCTTTGTGACATCATCACCTTTGTGACATCATCACCATAGTGACATCATCACCATTATGACATCATCACCGTTGTGACATCATCACCATTGTGACATCTTCACCATTTTGACATCATCACCATTGTGACATCATCATGATTATGACATCATCACCTTTGTGATATCATCACCATAATGACATCATCATTGTGACATCATTACCTTTGTGACATCATCACCATTATGAAATCACCACTATTGTGACATCATCATAATTATGACATCTCACCATTGTGATATCATCACCATTATGACATCATCACCATTGTGACATCATCACCATTGTGACATCATCACCATAATTACATCATCATCATTGTGACATCCTTACCTTTGTGACATCATCACTATTATGATATCATCACCATTATGGCATCATCACCCTTGTTTCATCATCACCATTATGACATCATCATCATTGTGGCATCATCACCATTATGACATCATTACCATGTTGACATCCTCACCATTATGACATCATCACTATTATGACCTCGTCGTCATTGTTGCATAATTAACATTGTGACATCATCACTTTTATGACATCATCAGCATTATGGCATCATCACCATTGTTTCAGCATCACCATTATGACATCATCATCATTGTGACATCATCACCATTATGACATAATCACCATTGTTACATTATCACCATTATAACATCATCACCATTATGACATCATCACCATTGTTAGTGATGTCATTATTTTGATTGTGATGTCAAAATTTTGCATTGCATTTTGCATTGCATATATTGTGATGTCATTCTTTTGCATTAGATGTTGCATTGCATGGATTGTGATGTCATAATTTTGCATTGCATAATGCATTGCATGGATTGTGATGTCATAAATTTTCATTGCATGTTGCATTGCATGTATTGTGATGTCATATTTTTGCATGTCGTGTTGCATTGCATGGATTGCAATGTCTTAATTTTGCATTGCATGTTACTTTGCATGGATTGTGATGTCATAGTTTTGCATTAAATGTTGCATTGCAGGGATTGTGATGTCATAAATTTGCATTAAATAATGCATTGCAATGACTGGTATGCAATAATGTTGCACTGCAAGCTGCATTGCATGGTTTGTGATGTCATAGTTTTGCAATAAATGTTGCATTGCATGGATTGTGATGTCATAATTTTGCATTGCCTATTGCATAGCATGGAATGTAATGTCATAATTTTGCATTAAAGATTTCATTGCATTAATTATGATGTCATGGTCGCATTGCATTTCAACAATATAACAACATAACAATTGTGACATCATCCCCATTATGACATCATCACCATTGTGAAATTATCATTAATATGACATCTTTACTATTGTGACATCTTCACTATTATGACATCTTCACTATTATGACATCATCACCATTATGAAATCATTGCCATTGTTACATCATTACCATTGTGACATTATCACCATTGTGACAGCATCACCTTTATGACATCATCACCATTGTGACATCATCACCATTGTTACATCATCAATATAACGACATCATAAACATTGTGACATCATTACCATTGTGACATCAACGCCATAGTGACATCATCACCATTGTTAGTTTTGTCATAATTTTGTTTGTGATGTTATATTTTGCATTGCATATTGCATTGCGTGGATTTTGATGTCAGAATTTTGCATTAAATGTTGCATTACATTAATTGTGATGTCCTTGTTACATTGAATTTCAACAATATAACAACATCACCATTGTGACATCATCACCATTGTGACATCATCACCATTATGACATCATCATCATTGTGGCATCATCACCATTATGACATCATTACCATTGTGACATCATCACCATTATGACATCATCACTATTATGACCTCATCACCATTATTGCATAATTACCATTGTGACATCATCACTTTTATGACATCATCAGCATTATGGCATCATCACCATTGTTACATCATCACCATTATGACATCATCATCATTGTGACATCATCACCATTATGACATAATCACCATTGTTACATTATCACCATTATAACATCATCACCATTATGACATCATCACCATTGTTAGTGATGTCATTATTTTGATTGTGATGTCAAAATTTTGCATTGCATTTTGCATTGCATAGATTGTGATGTCAAAATTTTGCATTAGATGTTGCATTGCATGGATTGTGATGTCATATTTTTTCATTGCATAATGCATTGCATGGATTGTGATGTCATAAATTTTCATTGCATGTTGCATTGCATGGATTGTGATGTCATATTTTTGCATGTCGTGTTGCATTGCATGGATTGCAATGTCATAATTTAGCATTACATGTTACTTTGCATGGATTGTGATGTCATAGTTTTGCATTAAATGTTGCATTGCAGGGATTGTGATGTCATAAATTTGCATTAAATAATGCATTGCAATGACTGGTATGCAATAATGTTGCACTGCAAGCTGCATTGTATGGTTTGT
Organism: Pseudophryne corroboree; assembly: GCF_028390025.1. Lineage (NCBI taxonomy): Eukaryota > Metazoa > Chordata > Amphibia > Anura > Myobatrachidae > Pseudophryne > Pseudophryne corroboree. The sequence goes on along the minus strand of NC_086447.1, from coordinate 425,222,630 downwards.
GATGTCATAGTTTTGCAATAAATGTTGCATTGCATGGATTGTGATGTCATAATTTTGCATTGCCTATTGCATAGCATGGATTGTAATGTCATAATTCTGCATTAAAGATTTCATTGCATTAATTGTGATGTCATGGTTGCATTGCATTTCAACAATATAACAACATAACAATTGTGACATCATCCCCATTATGACATCATCACCATTGTGAAATCATCATTAACATGACATCTTTACTATTGTGACATCTTCACTATTATGACATCATCACCATTATGACATCATCGCCATTGTTACATCATTACCATTGTGACATTATCACCATTGTCACAACATCACCATTATGACATCATCACCATTGTGACATCATCACCATTGTTACATCATCAATATTACGACATCATAAACATTGTGACATCATTACCATTGTGACATCATCACCATAGTGACATCATCACCATTGTTAGTTTTGTCATAATTTTGTTTGTGATGTTATATATTGCATTGCATATTGCATTGCATATTGCATTGCGAGTATTTTGATGTCAGAATTCTGCATTAAATGTTGCAATACATTAATTGTGATGTCATTTTTACATTGAATTTCAACAATATAACAACATCACCATTGTGACATCATCACCATTGTGACATCATCACCATTATGACATCATCACCATTGTGACATCATCACCATTGTGATATCATCACCATTATGACATCATCACTATTGTGACATCATCATGATTATGACATCATCACCATTGTGATATCATCACCATTGTGACATCATCATCATTGTGACATAATTACCTTTGTGACATCATCACCTTTGTGACATCATCACCATTATGACATCATCACCATTGTGACATCATCACCATTATGACATCATCACCATTATGACATCATTGTCATTGTGACATCATCACCATTGTGACATCTTCATCATTTTGACATCATCACCATTGTGACATCATCATGATTATGACATCATCACCTTTGTGATATCATCACCATAATGACATCATCATCATCATTGTGACATCATTACCTTTGTGACATCCTCACCATTATGACATCATCACTATTATGACCTCATCATCATTGTTGCATAATTACCATTGTGACATCATCACTTTTATGACATCATAAGCATTATGGCATCATCACCATTGTTTCATCATCACCATTATGACATCATCATCATTGTGACATCATCACCATTATGACATAATCACCATTGTAACATTATCACCATTATAACATCATCACCATTATGACATCATCACCATTGTTAGTGATGTCATTATTTTGATTGTGATGTCAAAATTTTGCATTGCATTTTGCATTGCATAGATTGTGATGTCATTCTTTTGCATTAGATGTTGCATTGCATGGATTGTGATGTCATAATTTTGCATTGCATAATGCATTGCATGGATTGTGATGTCATAAATTTTCATTGCATGTTGCATTGCAGTGATTGCGATGTCATATTTTTGCATGTCGTGTTGTATTGCATGGATTGCAATGTCATAATTTTGCATTGCATGTTACTTTGCATGGATTGTGATGTCATAGTTTTGCATTAAATGTTGCATTGCAGGAATTGTGATGTCATAAATTTGCATTAAATAATGCATTGCAATGACTGGTATGCAATAATGTTGCACTGCAAGCTGCATTGCATGGTTTGTGATGTCATAGTTTTGCAATAAATGTTGCATTGCATGGATTGTGATGTCATAATTTTGCATTGCCTATTGCATAGCATGTCATAATTCTGCATTAAAGGTTTCATTGCATTAATTGTGATGTCATGGTTGCCTTGCATTTCAACAATATAACAACATAACAATTGTGACATAATCCCCATGATGACATCATCACCATTGTGAAATCATCATTAATATGACATCTTTACTATTGTGACATCTTCACTATTATGACATCATCACCATTATGACATCATCGCCATTGTTACATCATTACCATTGTGACAACATCACCTTTATGACATCATCACCATTGTGATATCATCACCATTGTTACATCATCAATATTACGACATCATAAACATTGTGACATCATTACCATTGTGACATCAACGCCATAGTGACATCATCACCATTGTTAGTTTTGTCATAATTTTGTTTGTGATGTTATATTTTGCATTGCATATTGCATTGCATATTGCATTGCGTGGATTTTGATGTCAGAATTTTGCATTAAATGTTGCATTACATTAATTGTGATGTTATTTTTACATTGAATTTCAACAATATAACAACACCACCATTGTGACATCATCACCATTGTGACATCATCACCATTATGACATCATCACCATTGTGATATCATCACCATTATGACATCATCACCATTGTGACATCATCATGATTATGACATCATCACCATTGTGATATCATCACCATTGTGACATCATCACCATAATGACATCATCATCATTGTGACATAATTACCTTTGTGACATCATCACCTTTGTGACATCATCACCATAGTGACATCATCACCATTATGACATCATCACCGTTGTGACATCATCACCATTGTGACATCTTCACCATTTTGACATCATCACCATTGTGACATCATCATGATTATGACATCATCACCTTTGTGATATCATCACCATAATGACATCATCATTGTGACATCATTACCTTTGTGACATCATCACCATTATGAAATCACCACTATTGTGACATCATCATAATTATGACATCTCACCATTGTGATATCATCACCATTATGACATCATCACCATTGTGACATCATCACCATTGTGACATCATCACCATAATTACATCATCATCATTGTGACATCCTTACCTTTGTGACATCATCACTATTATGATATCATCACCATTATGGCATCATCACCCTTGTTTCATCATCACCATTATGACATCATCATCATTGTGGCATCATCACCATTATGACATCATTACCATGTTGACATCCTCACCATTATGACATCATCACTATTATGACCTCGTCGTCATTGTTGCATAATTAACATTGTGACATCATCACTTTTATGACATCATCAGCATTATGGCATCATCACCATTGTTTCAGCATCACCATTATGACATCATCATCATTGTGACATCATCACCATTATGACATAATCACCATTGTTACATTATCACCATTATAACATCATCACCATTATGACATCATCACCATTGTTAGTGATGTCATTATTTTGATTGTGATGTCAAAATTTTGCATTGCATTTTGCATTGCATATATTGTGATGTCATTCTTTTGCATTAGATGTTGCATTGCATGGATTGTGATGTCATAATTTTGCATTGCATAATGCATTGCATGGATTGTGATGTCATAAATTTTCATTGCATGTTGCATTGCATGTATTGTGATGTCATATTTTTGCATGTCGTGTTGCATTGCATGGATTGCAATGTCTTAATTTTGCATTGCATGTTACTTTGCATGGATTGTGATGTCATAGTTTTGCATTAAATGTTGCATTGCAGGGAATGTGATGTCATAAATTTGCATTAAATAATGCATTGCAATGACTGGTATGCAATAATGTTGCACTGCAAGCTGCATTGCATGGTTTGTGATGTCATCGTTTTGCAATAAATGTTGCATTGCATGGATTGTGATGTCATAATTTTGCATTGCCTATTGCATAGCATGGAATGTAATGTCATAATTTTGCATTAAAGATTTCATTGCATTAATTATGATGTCATGGTCGCATTGCATTTCAACAATATAACAACATAACAATTGTGACATCATCCCCATTATGACATCATCACCATTGTGAAATTATCATTAATATGACATCTTTACTATTGTGACATCTTCACTATTATGACATCTTCACTATTATGACATCATCACCATTATGAAATCATTGCCATTGTTACATCATTACCATTGTGACATTATCACCATTGTGACAGCATCACCTTTATGACATCATCACCATTGTGACATCATCACCATTGTTACATCATCAATATAACGACATCATAAACATTGTGACATCATTACCATTGTGACATCAACGCCATAGTGACATCATCACCATTGTTAGTTTTGTCATAATTTTGTTTGTGATGTTATATTTTGCATTGCATATTGCATTGCGTGGATTTTGATGTCAGAATTTTGCATTAAATGTTGCATTACATTAATTGTGATGTCCTTGTTACATTGAATTTCAACAATATAACAACATCACCATTGTGACATCATCACCATTGTGACATCATCACCATTATGACATCATCATCATTGTGGCATCATCACCATTATGACATCATTACCATTGTGACATCATCACCATTATGACATCATCACTATTATGACCTCATCACCATTATTGCATAATTACCATTGTGACATCATCACTTTTATGACATCATCAGCATTATGGCATCATCACCATTGTTACATCATCACCATTATGACATCATCATCATTGTGACATCATCACCATTATGACATAATCACCATTGTTACATTATCACCATTATAACATCATCACCATTATGACATCATCACCATTGTTAGTGATGTCATTATTTTGATTGTGATGTCAAAATTTTGCATTGCATTTTGCATTGCATAGATTGTGATGTCAAAATTTTGCATTAGATGTTGCATTGCATGGATTGTGATGTCATATTTTTTCATTGCATAATGCATTGCATGGATTGTGATGTCATAAATTTTCATTGCATGTTGCATTGCATGGATTGTGATGTCATATTTTTGCATGTCGTGTTGCATTGCATGGATTGCAATGTCATAATTTAGCATTACATGTTACTTTGCATGGATTGTGATGTCATAGTTTTGCATTAAATGTTGCATTGCAGGGATTGTGATGTCATAAATTTGCATTAAATAATGCATTGCAATGACTGGTATGCAATAATGTTGCACTGCAAGCTGCATTGTATGGTTTGTGATGTCATAGTTTTGCAATAAATGTTGCATTGCATGGATTGTGATGTCATAATTTTGCATTGCCTATTGCATAGCATGGATTGTAATGTCATAATTCTGCATTAAAGATTTCATTGCATTAATTGTGATGTCATGGTTGCATTGCATTTCAACAATATAACAACATAACAATTGTGACATCATCCCCATTATGACATCATCACCATTGTGAAATCATCAATAACATGACATCTTTACTATTGTGACATCTTCACTATTATGACATCATCACCATTATGACATCATCGCCATTGTTACATCATTACCATTGTGACATTATCACCATTGTCACAACATCACCATTATGACATCATCACCATTGTGACATCATCACCATTGTTACATCATCAATATTACGACATCATAAACATTGTGACATCATTACCATTGTGACATCATCACCATAGTGACATCATCACCATTGTTAGTTTTGTCATAATTTTGTTTGTGATGTTATATATTGCATTGCATATTGCATTGCATATTGCATTGCGAGGATTTTGATGTCAGAATTCTGCATTAAATGTTGCAATACATTAATTGTGATGTCATTTTTACATTGAATTTCAACAATATAACAACATCACCATTGTGACATCATCACCATTGTGACATCATCACCATTATGACATCATCACCATTGTGACATCATCACCATTGTGATATCATCACCATTATGACATCATCACTATTGTGACATCATCATGATTATGACATCATCACCATTGTGATATCATCACCATTGTGACATCATCATCATTGTGACATAATTACCTTTGTGACATCATCACCTTTGTGACATCATCACCATTATGACATCATCACCATTGTGACATCATCACCATTATGACATCATCACCATTATGACATCATTGTCATTGTGACATCATCACCATTGTGACATCTTCATCATTTTGACATCATCACCATTGTGACATCATCATGATTATGACATCATCACCTTTGTGATATCATCACCATAATGACATCATCATCATCATTGTGACATCATTACCTTTGTGACATCATCACCATTATGAAATCACCACCATTGTGACATCATCATAATTATGACATCTCACCATTGTGATATCATCACCATTATGACATCATCACCATTGTGACATCATCACCATAATTACATCATCATTATTGAGACATCCTTACCTTTGTGACATCATCACTATTATGACATCATAACCATTATGGCATCATCACCCTTGTTTAATCATCACCATTATGACATCATCATCATTGTTACATCATCACCATTATGACATCATTACCATTTTGACATCCTCACCATTATGACATCATCACTATTATGACCTCATCATCATTGTTGCATAATTACCATTGTGACATCATCACTTTTATGACATCATCAGCATTATGGCATCACCACCATTATGACATCATCATCATTGTGACATCATCACCATTATGACATAATCACCATTGAAACATTATCACCATTATAACATCATCACCATTATTATATCATCACCATTGTTTTGCAATAAATGTTGCATTGCATGGATTGTGATGTCATAATTTTGCATTGCCTATTGCATAGCATGGATTGTAATGTCATAATTCTGCATTAAAGGTTTCATTGCATTAATTGTGATGTCATGGTTGCATTGCATTTCAACAATATAACAACATAACAATTGTGACATCATCCGCATTATGACATCATCACCATTGTGAAATCATCATTAACATGACATCTTTACTATTGTGACATCTTCACTATTATGACATCATCACCATTATGACATCATCGCCATTGTTACATCATTACCATTGTGACATTATCACCATTGTCACAACATCACCATTATGACATCATCACCATTGTTACATCATCAATATTACAACATCATAAACATTGTGACATCATTACCATTGTGACATCAACGCCATAGTGACATCATCACCATTGTTAGTTTTGTCATAATTTTGTTTGTGATGTTATATTTTGCATTGCATATTGCATTGCATATTGCATTGCGTGGATTTTGATGTCAGAATTTTGCATTAAATGTTGCAATACATTAATTGTGATGTCATTTTTACATTGAATTTCAGCAATATAACAACATCACCATTGTGACATCATCACCATTGTGACATCATCACCATTATGACATCATCACCATTGTGACATCATCACCATTGTGACATCATCACCATTATGACATCATCACTATTGTGACATCATCATGATTATGACATCATCACCATTGTGATATCATCACCATTGTGACATCATCATCATTGTGACATAATTACCTTTGTGACATCATCACCTTTGTGACATCATCACCATTATGACATCATCACCATTGTGACATCATCACCATTATGACATCATCGTCATTGTGACATCATCACCATTGTGACATCTTCACCATTTTGACATCACCACCATTGTGACATCATCATGATTATGACATCATCACCTTTGTGATATCATCACCATAATGACATCATCATCATTGTGACATCATTACCTTTGTGACATCATCACCATTATGAAATCACCACCATTGTGACATCATCATAATTATGACATCTCACCATTGTGATATCATCACCATTATGACATCATCACCATTGTGACATCATCACCATAATTACATCATTATCATTGAGACATCCTTACCTTTGTGACATCATCACTATTATGACATCATAACCATTATGGCATCATCACCCTTGTTAAATCATCACCATTATGACATCATCATCATTGTGACATCATCACCATTATGACATCATTACCATTTTGACATCCTCACCATTATGACATCATCACTATTATGACCTCATCATCATTGTTGCATAATTACCATTGTGACATCATCACTTTTATGACATCATCAGCATTATGGCATCATCACCATTATGACATCATCATCATTGTGACATCATCACCATTATGACATAATCACCATTGAAACATTATTACCATTATAACATCATCACCATTATTATATCATCACCATTGTTAGTGATGTCATTATTTTGATTGTGATGTCAAAATTTTGCATTGCATTTTGCATTGCATAGATTGTGATGTCATTCTTTTGCATTAGATGTTGCATTGCATGGATTGTGATGTCATAATTTTGCATTGCATAATGCATTGAATGGATTGTGATGTCATATTTTTGCATGTCTTGTTGCATTGCATGGATTGCAATGTTATAATTTTGCATTGCATGTCACTTTGCATGGATTGTGACATCATAGTTTTGCATTAAATTTTGCATTGCAGTGATTGTGATGTCATAATTTTGCATTGCATGTTTTTTTTCATGGATTATGATGTCATAATTTTGCATTTAATTGTGCATTGCTTGTTATGTTATAAGTTTGCATTGCATGTCAACAATATAACAACATCACCATTGTGACATCATCACCATTGTGACTACATCACCATTGTGACATCATCACCGTTAATACATAATCACCATAATGACATCATCACCATTGTAACATCATTACCATTGTGACTTCAACACCTATATGATATCATTGCAACTGTTATATCATCACCATTATGACATCATCATCAATGTGACATCATCCCCATTATGAAATCTTCACCATTGTTACATCATCACAATGATGACATAATCACCATTATGACATCATCACCATTGTGATTTCAACTCCATCATGACATCATCACTATTGTAACTGATGTCAAAATTTTGATTGTGATGACAAAATTTAGCATTGCACAATGCATTGCATTGATTGTGATGTCATAATTTTGCATTGCACGTTGCATTGCCTGAATTTTGATGACAAAATTTAGCATTGCACAATGCATTGCATTGATTGTGATGTCATAATTTTGCATTGCACGTTGCATTGCCTGAATTGTGATGTCATAATTTTTCATTGAATGGATTGTGATGTCATAATTGCATTGTATTACAACAATATAACATCATCACCATTGTGACATCATCATTATGACATCATCACCATTGTGACATAATGACTAATATAACATCATCACCATTGTGACATCAACATCATTGTGATATCATCACAATTGTGACATCATCACCATTATGACATCATCACTAATGGGACATCATCACCAATATGACATCAACATTAATAGACATCATCTCCATTATGACATAATCACTAATGTGACATCATCACCATTATGAAATCAATATTGTGACATCATTACCATTGTGACATCGTCACTAATATGTCATCTTCATTATGACATCACCATTATGACACCATCACCATTGTGACATCATTGCCATTGTGACACCATCACCATTGTGACATCATCACCATTGTGACGCCATCACCATTAAGATATCATCACCATTGTGACATCATCACCATTATGACATCATAACCATTATGACATCATAACCATTGTGACATCATTACCAATGTGACATCAACACCATTGTGACATCATCACCATTGTGACATCACACTATTTTGACAACAGCATTGTGACATAATCGCCATTGTAACATCACCATTATGACATCATAACAATTATAATGTCATCACCATTGTGACATCTTCATGATTATGACATCACCATTGTGGCATTATCACCATTATGACTTCATCACCATTGTAATATCATCACCATTATGACATTATCAACATTGTGACATCATCAACATTGTGACATCATCATTATCATCGTGACATCATCACTAATGTGACAGCATCACCATTATGACATAATCACCATTATGAAATCATCACCATTGTGACATCATCTTTAATGTGACATCATCACCATTATTACATCATCCCCATTGTGACATCATCACCATTATGACATCATCACTAATGTGACATCATCACCATTATGACATCATCACTAATGTGACATCATCTCCATTTTGACATCACTATTATGACATCACCATTATGAGATCATCACTAATGTGACATCATCGCCATTATGACATCATTGCCATTGTGACATCACTGCCATTGTGACACCATCACCATTGTGACACCATCACCATTGTGACGCCATCACCATTACGACATCATCACCATTGTGACATCATCCCCATTATGACATCATAACCATTATGACCTCATCACCATTATGACATTATCAACATAGTTACATCATAACCATTGTGACATCATCACAATTAAAACATCATCACCATAGTTACATCATCACCATTGTTAAATTATTACCATTATGACATCATAACCATTGTGACATCATCACCATTGTGACATCATTACCAATGTGACATCAACACCATGGTGATATCATCACCATTGTGATATCACACTATTTTGACATCGGCATTGTGACATAATCGCCATTGTAACATCACCATTATGACATCATAACAATTAAAATGTCATCACCATTGTGACATCATCAAGATTATGACATTATCACCATTGTGGCATTATCACCATTATGATGTCATCACCATTGTAATATCATCACCATTATGACATTATCAACATTGTGACATCATCAACATTGTGACATCATCATCATCATCATTATGACATCATCATCATTGTGACATCATCACCATTATGAAATCTTCACCATTGTTACATCATCACAATAATGACATAATCACCATTATGACATCATCACCATTGTGATTTCAACTACATCATGACATCATCACCATTGTAACTGATGTCAAAATTTTGATTGTGATGACAAAATTTAGCATTGCACAATGCATTGCATTGATTGTGATGTCATAATTTTGCATTGCACGTTGCATTGCCTGAATTGTGAAAACAACATTTAGCATTGCACAATGCATTGCATTGATTGTGATGTCATAATTTTGCATTGCACGTTGCATTGCCTGAATTGTGATGTCATAATTTTGCATTGAATGGATTGTGATGTCATAATTGCATTGTATTTCAACAATATAACATCATCACCATTGTGACATCATCATTATGACATCATCACCATTGTGACATAATGACTAATATAACATCATCACCATTGTGACATCAACATCATTGTGATATCATCATAATTGTGACATCATCACCATTATGACATCATCACTAATGGGACATCATCACCAATATGACATCAACATTAATAGACATCTCCGTTATGACATAATCACTAATGTGACATCATCATCATTATGAAATCAATATTGTGACATCATTACCATTGTGACATCATCACTAATATGTCATCTTCATTATGACATCACCATTATGACACCATCACCATTGTGACATCATTGCCATTGTGACATCATTGCCATTGTGACACCATCACCATTGTGACACCATCACCATTGTGACATCATCACCATTGTGACGCCATCACCATTACGACATCATCACCATTGTGACATCACCATTATGACATCATAACCATTATGACATCATCACCATTGTGACATCATTACCAATGTGACATCATCACCATTGTGACATCACACTATTTTGACAACGGCATTGTGACATAATCGCCATTGTAACATCACCATTATGACATCATAACAATTATAATGTCATCACCATTGTGACACCATCATGATTATGACATCACCATTGTGGCATTATCACCATTATGACTTCATCACCATTGTAATATCATCACCATTATGACATTATCAACATTGTGACATCATCAACATTGTGACATCATCATCATCATCATCATCATCATTGTGACATCATCACTAATGTGACAGCATCACCATTATGACATAATCACCATTATGAAATCATCACCATTGTGACATCATCTTTAATGTGACATCATCACCATTATTACATCATCCCCATTGTGACATCATCACTATTATGACATCTTCATTATTGCATCATCACCATTACTATCAACTACATCATGACATCATCACCATTGTCACTGATGTCAAAATTTTGATTGTGATGTCATAATTTTGCATTGCACGTTGCATTGCCTGAATTGTGATGTCATAATTTTGCATAGAATGGATTGTTATGTCATAATTGCATTGTATTTCAACAATATAACATCATCACCATTGTGACATCATCATCATTATGACATCATCACCATTGTAACATAATGGCTAATATAACATCATCACCATTGTGACATCAACATCATTGTGATATCATCACAAATGTGACATCATCACCATTATGACATCATCACTAATGTGACATCATCACCAATATGACATCATCATTAATAGTTATCATCACCGTTATGACATAATCACTAATGTAACATCATCACCAATATGACATCAATATTGTGACATCATTACCATTGTGACATCATCACTAATATGTCATCTTCATTATGACATCACCATTATGACATCATCACCTTTGTGAAATAATTGCCATTGTGACATCATCGCCATTGTGACAACAACATCATTGTGACATCATCACCATGGTGACGCCATCACCATTATGACCTCATCACCATTGTGACATCATCACCATTATGACATTATCAACATAGTTACATCATAACCATTGTGACATCATCACAATTATAATATCACCATAGTTACATCATCACCATTATGACATCACACTATTTTGACATCGGCATTGTGACATAATCACCATTGTAACATCACCATTATGACATCATAACAATTATAATGTCATCACCATTGTGACATCATCATGATTGTGGCATTATCACCATTATGACTTCATCACCATTGTAATATCATCACCATTATGACATTATCAACATTGTGACATCATCAACATTGTGACATCATCATCATCATTGTGACATCATCACTAATGTGACAGCATCACCATTATGACATAATCAGCATTATGAAATCATCACCATTGTGACATCATCTTTAATGTGACATCATCACCATTATTACATCATCCCCATTGTGACATCATCACTATTATGACATCTTCATTATTGCATCATCACCATTATGACATCATCACTAATGTGACATCATCACCATTATGACATCATCACTAATGTGACATCATTACCATTATGACACCATCACCATTGTTACATTACCATTTTGACATCACTATTATGACATCACCATTATGACATCATCACTATGTGACAACATCACCATTATGACATCATCACCTTTGTGATATCATCACCATTATGACATCATCACCATTGTGACATTATCACCATAATGACATCATCATCATTTTGAAATCATTACCTTTGTGACATCATCACCATTATGAAATCACCACCATTGTGACACCATCATGGTTATGACATCTCACCATTGTGATATCATCACCATTGTGACATCATCACCATTGTGACATCATCACCATAATTACATCATCATCATTGTTGCATAATTACCTTTGTGACATCATCACCATTATGGCATCATCACCCTTGTTTCATCATCACCATTATGACATCATCATCATTGTGACATCAACACCATTATGAAATCTTCACCATTGTTACATCATCACAATGATGACATAATCACCATTATGACATCATCACCATTGTGATTTCAACTCCATCATGACATCATCACCATTGTAACTGATGTCAAAATTTTGATTGTGATGTCATAATTTTGCATTCCACGTTGCATTGTCTGAATTGTGATGTCATAATTTTGCATTGAATGGATCGTGATGTCATAATTGCATTTTATTTCAACAATATAAAATCATCACCATTGTGACATCATCATTATGACATCATCACCATTGTAACATAATGGCTAATATAACATCATCACCATTGTGACATCAACATCATTGTGATATCATCACAAATGTGACATCATCACCATTACGACATCATCACTAATGTAACATTATCACCATTATGACATTAATATTGAGACATCATTACCATTGTGACATCATCGCCATTGTGACACCATCACCATTGTGACACCATCACCATTGTGACATCATCACCATTACGACATCATCACCATTGTGACATCATCCCCATTATGACATCATAACCATTATGACCTCATCACCATTGTAACATCATCACCATTATGACATTATCAACATAGTTACATCATCACCATTGTGACATCATCACAATTATAACATTATCACCATAGTTACATCATCACCATTATGACATCATAACCATTGTGACATCATCACCATTGTGACATCACACTATTTTGACATCGGTATTGTGACATAATCGCCATTGTAACATCACCATTATCACAGCAAGTATAATGTCATCACCATTGTGACATCATCATGATTATAACATTATCACCATTTTGGCATTATCACCATTATGACTTCATCGCCATTGTATTATCATCACCATTATTACATTATCAACATTGTGACATCATAAACATTGTGACATCATCATCATCATCATTGTGACATCATCACTAATGTTACATCATCACCATTATGATATCATCACCATTATGACATCATCACTAATGTGACATCATCACTAATGTGACATCATCACCATTATGACATCATCACTAATGTGACATCATTACCATTATGATATCATCAAAATTGTTACATCACCATTTTGACATCACTATTATGACATCACCATTATGACATCACTAATGTGACATCATCGCCATTGTGACATCATCACCATTGTGACATCAACACCATAATGACATCATCATCATTGTGACATAATCAAGATTATGACATCATCACCATTGTGACATCATCGCCATTGTGACATTATCACCATAATGACATCATCATCATTGTGACATCATTACTTTTGTGACATCATCACCATTATGAAATCACCACCATTGTGACACCATCATGGTTATGACAACTCACCATTGTGATATCATCACCATTATGACATCATCATCTTTGTTGCATAATTACCATTGTGACATCATCACTATTATGACATCATCACCATTATGGCATCATCACCCTTGTTTCATCATCACCATTATGACATCATCATCATCATTGTGACATTATCACCATTGTGACATAATCACCATTGTGATGTCATTCTTTTGCATTAGATGTTGCATTGCATGGATTGTGATGTCATAATTTTGCATTTCATAATGGATTGCATGGATTGTGATGTCATATTTTTGCATGTCTTGTTGCACTGCATGGATTGCAATGTCATACTTTTGCATTGCATGTCACTTTGCATGGATTGTGATGTCATAGTTTTGCATTAAATGTTGCTTTGCAGTGATTGTGATGTCATAATTTTGCATTGCATGTTTTTTGTCATGGATTATGATGTCATAATTTTGCATTAAATTGTGCATTGCTTGTTATGTTATAAGTTTGCATTGCATGTCAACAATATAACAACATCACCATTGTGACATCATCACCATTGTGACATAATCACCGTTAATACATAATCACCATAATGACATCATCACCATTGTAACATCATTACCATTGTGACTTCATCACCTATATGATATCATCGCCACTGTTATATCATCACCATTATGACATCATCATCGTTGTGACATCATCATCATTATGAAATCTTCACCATTGTTACATCATCACAATGATGACATAATCACCATTATGACATCATCACCATTGTGATTTCAACTACATCATGACATCATCACTATTGTAACTGATGTCAAAATTTTGATTGTGATGTCATAATTTTGCATTGCACGTTGCATTGCCTGAATTGTGATGTCATAATTTTGAATAGAATGGATTGTGATGTCATAATTGCATTGTATTTCAATAATATAACATCATCACCATTGTGACATCATCATTATGACATCATCACCATTGTAACATAATGGCTAATATAACATCATCACCATTGTGAAATCATCACTAATGTGACATCATCACCAATATGACATCATCATTAATAGACATCATCACCATTATGACATAATCACTAATGTAACATCATCACCATTATGACATCAATATTGTGACATCATTACCATTGTGACATCATCACTAATATGTCATCTTCATTATGACATCACCATTATGACATCATTACCAAATGTGACATTAACACCATTGTGACATCATCACCATTGTGACATCACACTATTTTGACATCGGCATTGTGACATAATCGCCATTGTAACATCACCATTATGACATCATAACAATTATAATGTCATCACCATTGTGACATCATCATGATTATGACATTGTCACCATTGTGGCATTATCACCATTATGACTTCATCGCCATTGTAATATCATCACCATTATGACATTTTCAACATTGTGACATCATCATCATCATCATCATCATCATCATCATCATCATTGTGACATCATCACCATTATGACATCATCACCATTATGAAATCATCACCATTGTGACATCATCTTTAATGTGACATCATCTTCATTATTGCATCATCACCATTATGACATCATCACTAATGTGACATCATCACCATTATGACATCATCACTAATGTGACATCATCACCATTATGACATCATCACTAATATGACATCATTACCATTATGACATCATCACCATTGTTACATCACCATTTTGACATTACCAGTATGACATCATCACTAATGTGACATCATCACCATTGTGACATCATCACCATTGTGATATCATCTCCATAATGACATCATCATCATTGTGACATAATTACCTTTGTGACATCATCACCATTATGAAATCACCACCATTGTGACATCATTATGATTATGACATCATCACCATTGTGATATCATCACCATTATGACATCATCACCATTATGACATCATCGCCATTTTGACATTATCGCCATTGTGACATCATCATGATAATGACATCATCATCTTTGTGATATCATCACCATTATGACATCAACACCATTGTGACATTATCACCATAATGACATCATCATCATTGTGACATCATTACCTTTGTGACATATTCACCATTATGAAATCACCATCATTGTTACATCATCACCATTGTGACATCTTCACCATTTTGACATCATCACCATTGTGACATCTTCATGATTATGACATCTCACCATTGTGATATCATCACCATTATGACATCATCACCATTGTGACATCATCACCATAATTACATCATCATCATTGTGACATCTTTACCTTTGTGACATCATCACTATTATAACATCATCACCATTATGGCATCATCACCCTTTTTTCATCATCACCATTATGACATCATCATCATTGTGGCATATTCACCATTATGACATCATTACCATTTTGACATCATCACCATTATGACATCATCACCATTATGACCTCATCACCATTGTTGCATAATTACCATTGTGACACCATCACTTTTATGACATCATCAGCATTATGGCATCATCACCATTGTTTCATCATCACCATTGTGACATCATCACCATCATGACATAATCACCATTGTTACATTATCACCATTATAACATCATCACCATTATGACATCATCACCATTGTTAGTGATGTCATTATTTTGATTGTGATGTCAAAATTTTGCATTGCATTTTGCATTGCATAGATTGTGATGTCATTCTTTTGCATTAGATGTTGCATTGCATGGATTGCAATGTCATAATTTTGCATTGCATAATGCATTGCATGGATTGCGATGTCATACTTTTGCATTGCATGTCACTTTGCATGGATTGTGATGTCATAGTTTTGCATTAAATGTTGCATTGCAGTGATTGTGATATCATAATTTTGCATTGCATTTTTTTTTCCATGGATTATGATGTCATAATTTTGCATTAAATTGTGCATTGCTTGTTATGTTATAAGTTTGCACTGCATGTCAACAATATAACAACATCACCATTGTGACATCATCACCATTGTGACTACATCACCATTGTGACATCATCACCATTAATACATAATCACCATAATGACATCATCACCATTGTAACATCATTACCATTGTGACTTCAACACCTATATGATATCATCGCCACTGTTATATCATCACCATTATGACATCATCATCATCATCATTGTGACATCATCACGATTATGAAATCTTCACCATTGTTACATCATCACAATGATGACATAATCACCATTATGACATCATCACCATTGTGATTTTAACTCCATCATGACATCATCACCATTGTAACTGATGTCAAAATTGTGATTGTGATAACAAAATTTAGCATTGCACAATGCATTTCATTGATTGTGATGTCATAATTTTGCATTGCACGTTGCATTGCCTGAATTGTGATGTCATAATTTTGCATTGAATTGACTGTGATGTCATAATTGCATTGTATTTCAACAATATAACATCATCACCATTGTGACATCATCATTATGACATCATCACCATTGTGACATAATGACAAATATAACATCATCACCATTGTGACATCAACATCATTGTGATATCATCACAATTGTGACTTCATCACCATTATGACATCATCACTAATGTGACATCATCACCAATATGACACCATCATTAATAGACATCATCACCATTATGACATAATCACTAATGTGACATCATCACCATTATGACATCAATATTGTGACATCATTACCATTGTGACATCATCACTAATATGTCATCTTCATTATGACATCACCATTATGATATCATCACTAATGTGACATCATCATCATCATCATGACATCATCACCATTGTGACATCATCACCATAATGACATCATCATCATTGTGACATAATTACCTTTGTGACATCATCACCATTATGAAATCACAACCATTGTGACATCATCATGATTATGACATCATTACCATTGTGATATCATCACCATTATGACATCATCACCATTGTGACATCATCATAATTATGAAATCATCACCATTGTGACATCATCACCATAATTACATTATCATCATTGTGACATCCTTACCTTTGTGATATCATCACTATTATAACATCATCACCATTATGGCATCATCACCCTTGTTTCATCATCACCATTATGACATCATCATCATTGTGGCATCATCACCATTATGACATCATTACCATTTTGACGTCATCACCATTATGACATCATCACTATTATGACCTCATCACCATTGTTGCATAATTACCATTGTGACATCATCACTTTTATGACATCATCAGCATTATAGCATCATCACCAATGTTTCATCATCACCATTATGACATCATCACCATTGTGACATCATCACCATTATGACATAATCACCATTGTTACATCATCACCATTATGACATCATCACCATTGTTAGTGATGTCATTATTTTGATTGTGATGTAAAAATTTTGCATTGCATTTTGCATTGCATAGATTGTGATGTTATTCTTTTGCATTAGATGTTGCATTGCATGGATTGTGATGTCAGAATTTTGCATTGCATAATGCATTGAATGGATTGTGATGTCATAGTTTTGCATGTCTTGTTGCATTGCATGGATTGCAATATCATACTTTTGCATTGCATGTCACTTTGCATGGATTGTGATGTCATAGTTTTGCATTAAATGTTGCATTGCAGTGATTGTGATGTCATAATTTTGCATTGCATGTTTTTTTTCATGGATTATGATGTCATAATTTTGCATTAAATTGTGCATTGCTTGTTATGTTATAAGTTTGCATTGCATGTCAACAATATAACAACATCACCATTGTGACATCATCACCATTGTGACTACATCACCATTGTGACATCATCACTGTTAATACATAATCACCATAATGACATCATCACCATTGTAACATCATTACCATTGTGACTTCAACACTTATATGATATCAACGCCACTGTTATATCATCACCATTATGACATCATCATCATTGTGACATCATCACCATTATGAAATCTTCGCCATTGTTACATCATCACAATGATGACATAATCACCATTATGACATCATCACCATTGTGATTTCAACTCCATCATGACATCATCACCATTGTAACTGATGTCAAAATTTTGATTGTGATGACAAAATTTAGCATTGCACAATGCATTGCATTGATTGTGATGTCATAATTTTGCATTGCACGTTGCATTGCCTGAATTGTGATGTCATAATTTTGCATTGAATGTATTGTGATGTCATAATTGCATTGTATTTCAACAATATAACATCATCACCATTGTGACATCATCATTATGACATCATCACCATTGTGACATAATGACTAATATAACATCATCACCATTGTGACATCAACATCATTGTGATATCATCACAATTGTGACATCATCACCATTATGACATCATCACTAATGTGACATCATCACCAATATGACACCATCATTAATAGACATCATCACCATTATGACATAATCACTAATGTGACATCATCACCATTACGACATCAATATTGTGACATCATTACCATTGTGACATCATCACTAATATGTCATCTTCATTATGACATCACCATTATGACACCATCACTAATGTGACAACATCGTCATTATGACATCATCACCATTGTGACATCATCACCATAATGACATCATCATCATTGTGACATAATTACCTTTGTGACATCATCACCTTTGTGACATCATCACCATTATGAAATCACCACAATTTTGACATCATCATGATTATGACATCATCACCATTGTGATATCATCACCATTATGACATCATCACCTTTGTGACATCATCATAATTATGAAATCATCACCATTGTGACATCATCACCATAATTACATTATCATCATTGTGACATCCTTACCTTTGTGACAGCATCACTATTATGAAATCATCACCATTACGGCATCATCACCCTTGTTTCATCATCACCATTATGACATCATCATCATTGTGGCATCATCACCATTATGACATCATTACCATTTTGACGTCATCACCATTATGACATCATCACTATGTGACAACATCACCATTATGACATCATCACCTTTGTGATATCATCACCATTATGACATCATCACCATTGTGACATTATCACCATAATGACATCATCATCATTTTGAAATCATTACCTTTGTGACATCATCACCATTATGAAATCACCACCATTGTGACACCATCATGGTTATGACATCTCACCATTGTGATATCATCACCATTGTGACATCATCACCATAATTACATCATCATCATTGTTGCATAATTACCTTTGTGACATCATCACCATTATGGCATCATCACCCTTGTTTCATCATCACCATTATGACATCATCATCATTGTGACATCAACACCATTATGAAATCTTCACCATTGTTACATCATCACAATGATGACATAATCACCATTATGACATCATCACCATTGTGATTTCAACTCCATCATGACATCATCACCATTGTAACTGATGTCAAAATTTTGATTGTGATGTCATAATTTTGCATTCCACGTTGCATTGCCTGAATTGTGATGTCATAATTTTGCATTGAATGGATTGTGATGTCATAATTGCATTTTATTTCAACAATATAAAATCATCACCATTGTGACATCATCATTATGACATCATCACCATTGTAACATAATGGCTAATATAACATCATCACCATTGTGACATCAACATCATTGTGATATCATCACAAATGTGACATCATCACCATTACGACATCATCACTAATGTAACATTATCACCATTATGACATTAATATTGAGACATCATTACCATTGTGACATCATCGCCATTGTGACACCATCACCATTGTGACACCATCACCATTGTGACATCATCACCATTACGACATCATCACCATTGTGACATCATCCCCATTATGACATCATAACCATTATGACCTCATCACCATTGTAACATCATCACCATTATGACATTATCAACATAGTTACATCATCACCATTGTGACATCATCACAATTATAACATTATCACCATAGTTACATCATCACCATTATGACATCATAACCATTGTGACATCATCACCATTGTGACATCACACTATTTTGACATCGGTATTGTGACATAATCGCCATTGTAACATCACCATTATCACAGCAAGTATAATGTCATCACCATTGTGACATCATCATGATTATAACATTATCACCATTTTGGCATTATCACCATTATGACTTCATCGCCATTGTATTATCATCACCATTATTACATTATCAACATTGTGACATCATAAACATTGTGACATCATCATCATCATTGTGACATCATCACTAATGTAACATCATCACCATTATGATATCATCACCATTATGACATCATCACTAATGTGACATCATCACTAATGTGACATCATCACCATTATGACATCATCACTAATGTGACATCATTACCATTATGATATCATCAAAATTGTTACATCACCATTTTGACATCACTATTATGACATCACCATTATGACATCACTAATGTGACATCATCGCCATTGTGACATCATCACCATTGTGA
Source organism: Pseudophryne corroboree (assembly GCF_028390025.1). Classification (NCBI taxonomy): domain Eukaryota; kingdom Metazoa; phylum Chordata; class Amphibia; order Anura; family Myobatrachidae; genus Pseudophryne; species Pseudophryne corroboree. The sequence goes on along the minus strand of NC_086447.1, from coordinate 425,200,246 downwards.
CATCAACATCATAATGACATCATCATCATTGTGACATAATCAAGATTATGACATCATCACCATTGTGACATCATCGCCATTGTGACATTATCACCATAATGACATCATCATCATTGTGACATCATTACTTTTGTGACATCATCACCATTATGAAATCACCACCATTGTGACACCATCATGGTTATGACAACTCACCATTGTGATATCATCACCATTATGACATCATTATCTTTGTTGCATAATTACCATTGTGACATCATCACTATTATGACATCATCACCATTATGGCATCATCACCCTTGTTTCATCATCACCATTATGACATCATCATCATTGTGACATTATCACCATTGTGACATAATCACCATTGTGATGTCATTCTTTTGCATTAGATGTTGCATTGCATGGATTGTGATGTCATAATTTTGCATTTCATAATGGATTGCATGGATTGTGATGTCATATTTTTGCATGTCTTGTTGCACTGCATGGATTGCAATGTCATACTTTTGCATTGCATGTCACTTTGCATGGATTGTGATGTCATAGTTTTGCATTAAATGTTGCTTTGCAGTGATTGTGATGTCATAATTTTGCATTGCATGTTTTTTGTCATGGATTATGATGTCATAATTTTGCATTAAATTGTGCATTGCTTGTTATGTTATAAGTTTGCATTGCATGTCAACAATATAACAACATCACCATTGTGACATCATCACCATTGTGACATAATCACCGTTAATACATAATCACCATAATGACATCATCACCATTGTAACATCATTACCATTGTGACTTCATCACCTATATGATATCATCGCCACTGTTATATCATCACCATTATGACATCATCATCGTTGTGACATCATCATCATTATGAAATCTTCACCATTGTTACATCATCACAATGATGACATAATCACCATTATGACATCATCACCATTGTGATTTCAACTACATCATGACATCATCACTATTGTAACTGATGTCAAAATTTTGATTGTGATGTCATAATTTTGCATTGCACGTTGCATTGCCTGAATTGTGATGTCATAATTTTGAATAGAATGGATTGTGATGTCATAATTGCATTGTATTTCAATAATATAACATCATCACCATTGTGACATCATCATTATGACATCATCACCATTGTAACATAATGGCTAATATAACATCATCACCATTGTGAAATCATCACTAATGTGACATCATCACCAATATGACATCATCATTAATAGACATCATCACCATTATGACATAATCACTAATGTAACATCATCACCATTATGACATCAATATTGTGACATCATTACCATTGTGACATCATCACTAATATGTCATCTTCATTATGACATCACCATTATGACATCATTACCAAATGTGACATTAACACCATTGTGACATCATCACCATTGTGACATCACACTATTTTGACATCGGCATTGTGACATAATCGCCATTGTAACATCACCATTATGACATCATAACAATTATAATGTCATCACCATTGTGACATCATCATGATTATGACATTGTCACCATTGTGGCATTATCACCATTATGACTTCATCGCCATTGTAATATCATCACCATTATGACATTTTCAACATTGTGACATCATCATCATCATCATCATCATCATCATCATCATCATCATCATTGTGACATCATCACCATTATGACATCATCACCATTATGAAATCATCACCATTGTGACATCATCTTTAATGTGACATCATCTTCATTATTGCATCATCACCATTATGACATCATCACTAATGTGACATCATCACCATTATGACATCATCACTAATATGACATCATTACCATTATGACATCATCACCATTGTTACATCACCATTTTGACATTACCAGTATGACATCATCACTAATGTGACATCATCACCATTGTGACATCATCACCATTGTGATATCATCTCCATAATGACATCATCATCATTGTGACATAATTACCTTTGTGACATCATCACCATTATGAAATCACCACCATTGTGACATCATTATGATTATGACATCATCACCATTGTGATATCATCACCATTATGACATCATCACCATTATGACATCATCGCCATTTTGACATTATCGCCATTGTGACATCTTCACCATTTTGACATCATCACCATTGTGACATCATCATGATAATGACATCATCATCTTTGTGATATCATCACCATTATGACATCAACACCATTGTGACATTATCACCATAATGACATCATCATCATTGTGACATCATTACCTTTGTGACATATTCACCATTATGAAATCACCATCATTGTTACATCATCACCATTGTGACATCTTCACCATTTTGACATCATCACCATTGTGACATCTTCATGATTATGACATCTCACCATTGTGATATCATCACCAATATGACATCATCACCATTGTGACATCATCACCATAATTACAACATCATCATTGTGACATCTTTACCTTTGTGACATCATCACTATTATAACATCATCACCATTATGGCATCATCACCCTTTTTTCATCATCACCATTATGACATCATCATCATTGTGGCATATTCACCATTATGACATCATTACCGTTTTGACATCATCACCATTATGACATCATCACCATTATGACCTCATCACCATTGTTGCATAATTACCATTGTGACACCATCACTTTTATGACATCATCAGCATTATGGCATCATCACCATTGTTTCATCATCACCATCATGACATAATCACCATTGTTACATTATCACCATTATAACATCATCACCATTATGACATCATCACCATTGTTAGTGATGTCATTATTTTGATTGTGATGTCAAAATTTTGCATTGCATTTTGCATTGCATAGATTGTGATGTCATTCTTTTGCATTAGATGTTGCATTGCATGGATTGCAATGTCATAATTTTGCATTGCATAATGCATTGCATGGATTGCGATGTCATACTTTTGCATTGCATGTCACTTTGCATGGATTGTGATGTCATAGTTTTGCATTAAATGTTGCATTGCAGTGATTGTGATATCATAATTTTGCATTGCATGTTTTTTTTCCATGGATTATGATGTCATAATTTTGCATTAAATTGTGCATTGCTTGTTATGTTATAAGTTTGCACTGCATGTCAACAATATAACAACATCACCATTGTGACATCATCACCATTGTGACTACATCACCATTGTGACATCATCACCATTAATACATAATCACCATAATGACATCATCACCATTGTAACATCATTACCATTGTGACTTCAACACCTATATGATATCATCGCCACTGTTATATCATCACCATTATGACATCATCATCATCATTGTGACATCATCACGATTATGAAATCTTCACCATTGTTACATCATCACAATGATGACATAATCACCATTATGACATCATCACCATTGTGATTTTAACTCCATCATGACATCATCACCATTGTAACTGATGTCAAAATTGTGATTGTGATAACAAAATTTAGCATTGCACAATGCATTTCATTGATTGTGATGTCATAATTTTGCATTGCACGTTGCATTGCCTGAATTGTGATGTCATAATTTTGCATTGAATTGACTGTGATGTCATAATTGCATTGTATTTCAACAATATAACATCATCACCATTGTGACATCATCATTATGACATCATCACCATTGTGACATAATGACTAATATAACATCATCGCCATTGTGACATCAACATCATTGTGATATCATCACAATTGTGACTTCATCACCATTATGACATCATCACTAATGTGACATCATCACCAATATGACACCATCATTAATAGACATCATCACCATTATGACATAATCACTAATGTGGCATCATCACCATTATGACATCAATATTGTGACATCATTACCATTGTGACATTATCACTAATATGTCATCTTCATTATTACATCACCATTATGATATCATCACTAATGTGACATCATCATCATCATAATGACATCATCACCATTGTGACATCATCACCATAATGACATCATCATCATTGTGACATAATTACCTTTGTGACATCATCACCATTATGAAATCACAACCATTGTGACATCATCATGATTATGACATCATTACCATTGTGATATCATCACCATTATGACATCATCACCATTGTGACATCATCATAATTATGAAATCATCACCATTGTGACATCATCACCATAATTACATTATCATCATTGTGACATCCTTACCTTTGTGATATCATCACTATTATAACATCATCACCATTATGGCATCATCACCCTTGTTTCATCATCACCATTATGACATCATCATCATTGTGGCATCATCACCATTATGACATCATTACCATTTTGACGTCATCACCATTATGACATCATCACTATTATGACCTCATCACCATTGTTGCATAATTACCATTGTGACATCATCACTTTTATGACATCATCAGCATTATAGCATCATCACCAATGTTTCATCATCACCATTATGACATCATCACCATTGTGACATCATCACCATTATGACATAATCACCATTGTTACATCATCACCATTATGACATCATCACCATTGTTAGTGATGTCATTATTTTGATTGTGATGTCAAAATTTTGCATTGCATTTTGCATTGCATAGATTGTGATGTTATTCTTTTGCATTAGATGTTGCATTGCATGGATTGTGATGTCAGAATTTTGCATTGCATAATGCATTGAATGGATTGTGATGTCATAGTTTTGCATGTCTTGTTGCATTGCATGGATTGCAATATCATACTTTTGCATTGCATGTCACTTTGCATGGATTGTGATGTCATAGTTTTGCATTAAATGTTGCATTGCAGTGATTGTGATGTCATAATTTTGCATTGCATGTTTTTTTTTTCATGGATTATGATGTCATAATTTTGCATTAAATTGTGCATTGCTTGTTATGTTATAAGTTTGCATTGCATGTCAACAATATAACAACATCACCATTGTGACATCATCACCATTGTGACTACATCACCATTGGGACATCATCACTGTTAATACATAATCACCATAATGACATCATCACCATTGTAACATCATTACCATTGTGACTTCAACACTTATATGATATCAACGCCACTGTTATATCATCACCATTATGACATCATCATCATTGTGACATCATCACCATTATGAAATCTTCGCCATTGTTACATCATCACAATGATGACATAATCACCATTATGACATCATCACCATTGTGATTTCAACTCCATCATGACATCATCACCATTGTAACTGATGTCAAAATTTTGATTGTGATGACAAAATTTAGCATTGCACAATGCATTGCATTGATTGTGATGTCATAATTTTGCATTGCACGTTGCATTGCCTGAATTGTGATGTCATAATTTTGCATTGAATGTATTGTGATGTCATAATTGCATTGTATTTCAACAATATAACATCATCACCATTGTGACATCATCATTATGACATCATCACCATTGTGACATAATGACTAATATAACATCATCACCATTGTGACATCAACATCATTGTGATATCATCACAATTGTGACATCATCACCATTATGACATCATCACTAATGTGACATCATCACCAATATGACACCATCATTAATAGACATCAACACCATTATGACATAATCACTAATGTGACATCATCACCATTACGACATCAATATTGTGACATCATTACCATTGTGACATCATCACTAATATGTCATCTTCATTATGACATCACCATTATGACACCATCACTAATGTGACAACATCGTCATTATGACATCATCACCATTGTGACATCATCACCATAATGACATCATCATCATTGTGACATAATTACCTTTGTGACATCATCACCTTTGTGACATCATCACCATTATGAAATCACCACCATTGTGACATCATCATGATTATGACATCATCACCATTGTGATATCATCACCATTATGACATCATCACCATTGTGACATCATCATAATTATGAAATCATCACCATTGTGACATCATCACCATAATTACATTATCATCATTGTGACATCCTTACCTTTGTGACAGCATCACTATTATGAAATCATCACCATTACGGCATCATCACCCTTGTTTCATCATCACCATTATGACATCATCATCATTGTGGCATCATCATCATTATGACATCATTACCATTTTGACGTCATCACCATTATGACATCATCACTATTTTGACCTCATCACCATTGTTGCATAATTACCATTGTGACATCATCACTTTTATGACATCATCAGCATTATAGCATCGTCACCAATGTTTCATCATCACCATTATGACATCATCACCATTGTGACATCATCACCATTATGACATAATCACCATTGTTACATCATCACAATTATGACATCATCACTATTATGACCTCATCACCATTGTTGCATAATTACCATTATGACATCATCACCATTGTGACATCATCACCATTTTGACATAATCACCATTGTTACATTATCACCATTATAATATCATCACCATTATGACATCATCACCATTGTTAGTGATGTCATTATTTTGATTGTGATGTCAAAATTTTGCATTGCATTTTGCTTTGCATAGATTGTGATGTCATTATTTTGCATTAGATGTTGCATTGCATGGATTGTGATGTCAGAATTTTGCATTGCATAATGCATTGAATGGATTGTGATGTCATATTTTTGCATGTCTTGTTGCATTGCATGGATTGCAATGTCATACTTTGGCATTGCATGCCACTTTGCATGGATTGTGATGTCATAGTTTTGCGTTAAATGTTGCATTGCAGTGATTGTGATGTCATAATTTTGCATTGCATTTTTTTTCATGGGTTATGATGTCATAATTTTGCATTAAATTGTGCATTGCTTGTTATGTTATAAGTTTGCATTGCATGTCAACAATATTTCAACATCACCATTGTGACATCATCACCATTGTGACTACATCACCATTGTGACATCATCACCGTTAATACATAATTACCATAATGACATCATCACCATTGTAACCTCATTACCATTGTGACTTCAACACCTATATGATATCATCGCCACTGTTATAACATCACCATTATGACATCATCATCATCATTGTGACATCATCACCATTATGAAATCTTCACCATTGTTACATCATCACAATGATGACATAATCACCATTATGACATCATCACCATTGTGATTTCAACTCCATCATGACATCATCACCATTGTAACTGATGTCAAAATTGTGATTGTGATGACAAAATTTAGCATTGCACAATGCATTTCATTGATTGTGATGTCATAATTTTGCATTACACGTTGCATTGCCTGAATTGTGATGTCATAATTTTGCATTGAATGGATTGTGATGTCATAATTGCATTTTATTTCAACAATATAACATCATCACCATTGTGACATCATCATTATGACATCATCACCATTGTGACATAATGACTAATATAACATCATCACCATTGTGACATCAACATCATTGTGATATCATCACAATTGTGACATCATCACCATTATGACATCATCACTAATGTGACATCATCACCAATATGACACCATCATTAATAGACATCATCACCATTATGACATAATCACTAATGTGACATCATCACCATTACGACATCAATATTGTGACATCATTACCATTGTGACATCATCACTAATATGTCATCTTCATTATGACATCACCATTATGACACCATCACTAATGTGACAACATCGTCATTATGACATCATCACCATTGTGACATCATCACCATAATGACATCATCATCATTGTGACATAATTACCTTTGTGACATCATCACCTTTGTGACATCATCACCATTATGAAATCACCACAATTTTGACATCATCATGATTATGACATCATCACCATTGTGATATCATCACCATTATGACATCATCACCTTTGTGACATCATCATAATTATGAAATCATCACCATTGTGACATCATCACCATAATTACATTATCATCATTGTGACATCCTTACCTTTGTGACAGCATCACTATTATGAAATCATCACCATTACGGCATCATCACCCTTGTTTCATCATCACCATTATGACATCATCATCATTGTGGCATCATCACCATTATGACATCATTACCATTTTGACGTCATCACCATTATGACATCATCACTATGTGACAACATCACCATTATGACATCATCACCTTTGTGATATCATCACCATTATGACATCATCACCATTGTGACATTATCACCATAATGACATCATCATCATTTTGAAATCATTACCTTTGTGACATCATCACCATTATGAAATCACCACCATTGTGACACCATCATGGTTATGACATCTCACCATTGTGATATCATCACCATTGTGACATCATCACCATAATTACATCATCATCATTGTTGCATAATTACCTTTGTGACATCATCACCATTATGGCATCATCACCCTTGTTTCATCATCACCATTATGACATCATCATCATTGTGACATCAACACCATTATGAAATCTTCACCATTGTTACATCATCACAATGATGACATAATCACCATTATGACATCATCACCATTGTGATTTCAACTCCATCATGACATCATCACCATTGTAACTGATGTCAAAATTTTGATTGTGATGTCATAATTTTGCATTCCACGTTGCATTGCCTGAATTGTGATGTCATAATTTTGCATTGAATGGATTGTGATGTCATAATTGCATTTTATTTCAACAATATAAAATCATCACCATTGTGACATCATCATTATGACATCATCACCATTGTAACATAATGGCTAATATAACATCATCACCATTGTGACATCAACATCATTGTGATATCATCACAAATGTGACATCATCACCATTACGACATCATCACTAATGTAACATTATCACCATTATGACATTAATATTGAGACATCATTACCATTGTGACATCATCGCCATTGTGACACCATCACCATTGTGACACCATCACCATTGTGACATCATCACCATTACGACATCATCACCATTGTGACATCATCCCCATTATGACATCATAACCATTATGACCTCATCACCATTGTAACATCATCACCATTATGACATTATCAACATAGTTACATCATCACCATTGTGACATCATCACAATTATAACATTATCACCATAGTTACATCATCACCATTATGACATCATAACCATTGTGACATCATCACCATTGTGACATCACACTATTTTGACATCGGTATTGTGACATAATCGCCATTGTAACATCACCATTATCACAGCAAGTATAATGTCATCACCATTGTGACATCATCATGATTATAACATTATCACCATTTTGGCATTATCACCATTATGACTTCATCGCCATTGTATTATCATCACCATTATTACATTATCAACATTGTGACATCATAAACATTGTGACATCATCATCATCATTGTGACATCATCACTAATGTAACATCATCACCATTATGATATCATCACCATTATGACATCATCACTAATGTGACATCATCACTAATGTGACATCATCACCATTATGACATCATCACTAATGTGACATCATTACCATTATGATATCATCAAAATTGTTACATCACCATTTTGACATCACTATTATGACATCACCATTATGACATCACTAATGTGACATCATCGCCATTGTGACATCATCACCATTGTGACATCAACATCATAATGACATCATCATCATTGTGACATAATCAAGATTATGACATCATCACCATTGTGACATCATCGCCATTGTGACATTATCACCATAATGACATCATCATCATTGTGACATCATTACTTTTGTGACATCATCACCATTATGAAATCACCACCATTGTGACACCATCATGGTTATGACAACTCACCATTGTGATATCATCACCATTATGACATCATCATCTTTGTTGCATAATTACCATTGTGACATCATCACTATTATGACATCATCACCATTATGGCATCATCACCCTTGTTTCATCATCACCATTATGACATCATCATCATTGTGACATTATCACCATTGTGACATAATCACCATTGTGATGTCATTCTTTTGCATTAGATGTTGCATTGCATGGATTGTGATGTCATAATTTTGCATTTCATAATGGATTGCATGGATTGTGATGTCATATTTTTGCATGTCTTGTTGCACTGCATGGATTGCAATGTCATACTTTTGCATTGCATGTCACTTTGCATGGATTGTGATGTCATAGTTTTGCATTAAATGTTGCTTTGCAGTGATTGTGATGTCATAATTTTGCATTGCATGTTTTTTGTCATGGATTATGATGTCATAATTTTGCATTAAATTGTGCATTGCTTGTTATGTTATAAGTTTGCATTGCATGTCAACAATATAACAACATCACCATTGTGACATCATCACCATTGTGACATAATCACCGTTAATACATAATCACCATAATGACATCATCACCATTGTAACATCATTACCATTGTGACTTCATCACCTATATGATATCATCGCCACTGTTATATCATCACCATTATGACATCATCATCGTTGTGACATCATCATCATTATGAAATCTTCACCATTGTTACATCATCACAATGATGACATAATCACCATTATGACATCATCACCATTGTGATTTCAACTACATCATGACATCATCACTATTGTAACTGATGTCAAAATTTTGATTGTGATGTCATAATTTTGCATTGCACGTTGCATTGCCTGAATTGTGATGTCATAATTTTGAATAGAATGGATTGTGATGTCATAATTGCATTGTATTTCAATAATATAACATCATCACCATTGTGACATCATCATTATGACATCATCACCATTGTAACATAATGGCTAATATAACATCATCACCATTGTGAAATCATCACTAATGTGACATCATCACCAATATGACATCATCATTAATAGACATCATCACCATTATGACATAATCACTAATGTAACATCATCACCATTATGACATCAATATTGTGACATCATTACCATTGTGACATCATCACTAATATGTCATCTTCATTATGACATCACCATTATGACATCATTACCAAATGTGACATTAACACCATTGTGACATCATCACCATTGTGACATCACACTATTTTGACATCGGCATTGTGACATAATCGCCATTGTAACATCACCATTATGACATCATAACAATTATAATGTCATCACCATTGTGACATCATCATGATTATGACATTGTCACCATTGTGGCATTATCACCATTATGACTTCATCGCCATTGTAATATCATCACCATTATGACATTTTCAACATTGTGACATCATCATCATCATCATCATCATCATCATCATCATCATCATCATTGTGACATCATCACCATTATGACATCATCACCATTATGAAATCATCACCATTGTGACATCATCTTTAATGTGACATCATCTTCATTATTGCATCATCACCATTATGACATCATCACTAATGTGACATCATCACCATTATGACATCATCACTAATATGACATCATTACCATTATGACATCATCACCATTGTTACATCACCATTTTGACATTACCAGTATGACATCATCACTAATGTGACATCATCACCATTGTGACATCATCACCATTGTGATATCATCTCCATAATGACATCATCATCATTGTGACATCATCACCATTGTGATATCATCACCATTATGACATCATCACCATTATGACATCATCGCCATTTTGACATTATCGCCATTGTGACATCTTCACCATTTTGACATCATCACCATTGTGACATCATCATGATAATGACATCATCATCTTTGTGATATCATCACCATTATGACATCAACACCATTGTGACATTATCACCATAATGACATCATCATCATTGTGACATCATTACCTTTGTGACATATTCACCATTATGAAATCACCATCATTGTTACATCATCACCATTGTGACATCTTCACCATTTTGACATCATCACCATTGTGACATCTTCATGATTATGACATCTCACCATTGTGATATCATCACCAATATGACATCATCACCATTGTGACATCATCACCATAATTACAACATCATCATTGTGACATCTTTACCTTTGTGACATCATCACTATTATAACATCATCACCATTATGGCATCATCACCCTTTTTTCATCATCACCATTATGACATCATCATCATTGTGGCATATTCACCATTATGACATCATTACCGTTTTGACATCATCACCATTATGACATCATCACCATTATGACCTCATCACCATTGTTGCATAATTACCATTGTGACACCATCACTTTTATGACATCATCAGCATTATGGCATCATCACCATTGTTTCATCATCACCATCATGACATAATCACCATTGTTACATTATCACCATTATAACATCATCACCATTATGACATCATCACCATTGTTAGTGATGTCATTATTTTGATTGTGATGTCAAAATTTTGCATTGCATTTTGCATTGCATAGATTGTGATGTCATTCTTTTGCATTAGATGTTGCATTGCATGGATTGCAATGTCATAATTTTGCATTGCATAATGCATTGCATGGATTGCGATGTCATACTTTTGCATTGCATGTCACTTTGCATGGATTGTGATGTCATAGTTTTGCATTAAATGTTGCATTGCAGTGATTGTGATATCATAATTTTGCATTGCATGTTTTTTTTCCATGGATTATGATGTCATAATTTTGCATTAAATTGTGCATTGCTTGTTATGTTATAAGTTTGCACTGCATGTCAACAATATAACAACATCACCATTGTGACATCATCACCATTGTGACTACATCACCATTGTGACATCATCACCATTAATACATAATCACCATAATGACATCATCACCATTGTAACATCATTACCATTGTGACTTCAACACCTATATGATATCATCGCCACTGTTATATCATCACCATTATGACATCATCATCATCATTGTGACATCATCACGATTATGAAATCTTCACCATTGTTACATCATCACAATGATGACATAATCACCATTATGACATCATCACCATTGTGATTTTAACTCCATCATGACATCATCACCATTGTAACTGATGTCAAAATTGTGATTGTGATAACAAAATTTAGCATTGCACAATGCATTTCATTGATTGTGATGTCATAATTTTGCATTGCACGTTGCATTGCCTGAATTGTGATGTCATAATTTTGCATTGAATTGACTGTGATGTCATAATTGCATTGTATTTCAACAATATAACATCATCACCATTGTGACATCATCATTATGACATCATCACCATTGTGACATAATGACTAATATAACATCATCGCCATTGTGACATCAACATCATTGTGATATCATCACAATTGTGACTTCATCACCATTATGACATCATCACTAATGTGACATCATCACCAATATGACACCATCATTAATAGACATCATCACCATTATGACATAATCACTAATGTGGCATCATCACCATTATGACATCAATATTGTGACATCATTACCATTGTGACATTATCACTAATATGTCATCTTCATTATTACATCACCATTATGATATCATCACTAATGTGACATCATCATCATCATAATGACATCATCACCATTGTGACATCATCACCATAATGACATCATCATCATTGTGACATAATTACCTTTGTGACATCATCACCATTATGAAATCACAACCATTGTGACATCATCATGATTATGACATCATTACCATTGTGATATCATCACCATTATGACATCATCACCATTGTGACATCATCATAATTATGAAATCATCACCATTGTGACATCATCACCATAATTACATTATCATCATTGTGACATCCTTACCTTTGTGATATCATCACTATTATAACATCATCACCATTATGGCATCATCACCCTTGTTTCATCATCACCATTATGACATCATCATCATTGTGGCATCATCACCATTATGACATCATTACCATTTTGACGTCATCACCATTATGACATCATCACTATTATGACCTCATCACCATTGTTGCATAATTACCATTGTGACATCATCACTTTTATGACATCATCAGCATTATAGCATCATCACCAATGTTTCATCATCACCATTATGACATCATCACCATTGTGACATCATCACCATTATGACATAATCACCATTGTTACATCATCACCATTATGACATCATCACCATTGTTAGTGATGTCATTATTTTGATTGTGATGTCAAAATTTTGCATTGCATTTTGCATTGCATAGATTGTGATGTTATTCTTTTGCATTAGATGTTGCATTGCATGGATTGTGATGTCAGAATTTTGCATTGCATAATGCATTGAATGGATTGTGATGTCATAGTTTTGCATGTCTTGTTGCATTGCATGGATTGCAATATCATACTTTTGCATTGCATGTCACTTTGCATGGATTGTGATGTCATAGTTTTGCATTAAATGTTGCATTGCAGTGATTGTGATGTCATAATTTTGCATTGCATGTTTTTTTTTCATGGATTATGATGTCATAATTTTGCATTAAATTGTGCATTGCTTGTTATGTTATAAGTTTGCATTGCATGTCAACAATATAACAACATCACCATTGTGACATCATCACCATTGTGACTACATCACCATTGGGACATCATCACTGTTAATACATAATCACCATAATGACATCATCACCATTGTAACATCATTACCATTGTGACTTCAACACTTATATGATATCAACGCCACTGTTATATCATCACCATTATGACATCATCATCATTGTGACATCATCACCATTATGAAATCTTCGCCATTGTTACATCATCACAATGATGACATAATCACCATTATGACATCATCACCATTGTGATTTCAACTCCATCATGACATCATCACCATTGTAACTGATGTCAAAATTTTGATTGTGATGACAAAATTTAGCATTGCACAATGCATTGCATTGATTGTGATGTCATAATTTTGCATTGCACGTTGCATTGCCTGAATTGTGATGTCATAATTTTGCATTGAATGTATTGTGATGTCATAATTGCATTGTATTTCAACAATATAACATCATCACCATTGTGACATCATCATTATGACATCATCACCATTGTGACATAATGACTAATATAACATCATCACCATTGTGACATCAACATCATTGTGATATCATCACAATTGTGACATCATCACCATTATGACATCATCACTAATGTGACATCATCACCAATATGACACCATCATTAATAGACATCAACACCATTATGACATAATCACTAATGTGACATCATCACCATTACGACATCAATATTGTGACATCATTACCATTGTGACATCATCACTAATATGTCATCTTCATTATGACATCACCATTATGACACCATCACTAATGTGACAACATCGTCATTATGACATCATCACCATTGTGACATCATCACCATAATGACATCATCATCATTGTGACATAATTACCTTTGTGACATCATCACCTTTGTGACATCATCACCATTATGAAATCACCACCATTGTGACATCATCATGATTATGACATCATCACCATTGTGATATCATCACCATTATGACATCATCACCATTGTGACATCATCATAATTATGAAATCATCACCATTGTGACATCATCACCATAATTACATTATCATCATTGTGACATCCTTACCTTTGTGACAGCATCACTATTATGAAATCATCACCATTACGGCATCATCACCCTTGTTTCATCATCACCATTATGACATCATCATCATTGTGGCATCATCATCATTATGACATCATTACCATTTTGACGTCATCACCATTATGACATCATCACTATTTTGACCTCATCACCATTGTTGCATAATTACCATTGTGACATCATCACTTTTATGACATCATCAGCATTATAGCATCGTCACCAATGTTTCATCATCACCATTATGACATCATCACCATTGTGACATCATCACCATTATGACATAATCACCATTGTTACATCATCACAATTATGACATCATCACTATTATGACCTCATCACCATTGTTGCATAATTACCATTATGACATCATCACCATTGTGACATCATCACCATTTTGACATAATCACCATTGTTACATTATCACCATTATAATATCATCACCATTATGACATCATCACCATTGTTAGTGATGTCATTATTTTGATTGTGATGTCAAAATTTTGCATTGCATTTTGCTTTGCATAGATTGTGATGTCATTATTTTGCATTAGATGTTGCATTGCATGGATTGTGATGTCAGAATTTTGCATTGCATAATGCATTGAATGGATTGTGATGTCATATTTTTGCATGTCTTGTTGCATTGCATGGATTGCAATGTCATACTTTGGCATTGCATGCCACTTTGCATGGATTGTGATGTCATAGTTTTGCGTTAAATGTTGCATTGCAGTGATTGTGATGTCATAATTTTGCATTGCATTTTTTTTCATGGGTTATGATGTCATAATTTTGCATTAAATTGTGCATTGCTTGTTATGTTATAAGTTTGCATTGCATGTCAACAATATTTCAACATCACCATTGTGACATCATCACCATTGTGACTACATCACCATTGTGACATCATCACCGTTAATACATAATTACCATAATGACATCATCACCATTGTAACCTCATTACCATTGTGACTTCAACACCTATATGATATCATCGCCACTGTTATAACATCACCATTATGACATCATCATCATCATTGTGACATCATCACCATTATGAAATCTTCACCATTGTTACATCATCACAATGATGACATAATCACCATTATGACATCATCACCATTGTGATTTCAACTCCATCATGACATCATCACCATTGTAACTGATGTCAAAATTGTGATTGTGATGACAAAATTTAGCATTGCACAATGCATTTCATTGATTGTGATGTCATAATTTTGCATTACACGTTGCATTGCCTGAATTGTGATGTCATAATTTTGCATTGAATGGATTGTGATGTCATAATTGCATTTTATTTCAACAATATAACATCATCACCATTGTGACATCATCATTATGACATCATCACCATTGTGACATAATGACTAATATAACATCATCACCATTGTGACATCAACATCATTGTGATATTATCACAATTGCGACATCTTCACCATTATGACATCATCACTAATGTGACATCATCACTAATATGACACCATTAATAGACATCATCACCATTATGACATAATCACTAATGTGACATCATCAGCATTATGACATCAATATTGTGACATCATTACCATTGTGACATCATCACTAATATGTCATCTTCATTATGACATCAGCATTATGACATCATCACTAATGTGACATCATCATCATTATGACATCATCACCATTGTGACATCATCACCATAATGACATCATCATCATTGTGACATAATTACCTTTGTGACATCATCACCTTTGTGACATCATCACCATTATCAAATCACCACCATTGTGACATCATCATGATTATGACATCATCACCATTGTGATATCATCACCATTATGACATCATCACCATTGTGACATCATCGTAATTATGAAATCATCACCATTGTGACATCATCACCATAATTACATTATCATCATTGTGACATCCTTACCTTTGTGATATCATCACTATTATAACATCATCACCATTATGGTATCATCACCATTGTTTCATCATCACCATTATGACATCATCATCATTGTGGCATCATCACCATTATGACATCATTACCATTTTGACGTCATCACCATTATGATATCATCACTATTATGACCTCATCACCATTGTTGCATAATTACCATTGTGACATCATCACTTTTATGACATCATCAGCATTATAGCATCATCACCAATGTTTCATCATCACCATTATGACATCATTACCATTGTGACATCATCACCATTATGACATAATCACCATTGTTACATCATCACCATTATGACATCATCACCATTGTTTGTGATGTCATTATTTTGATTGTGATGTCAAAATTTTGCATTGCATTTTGCATTGCATAGATTGTGATGTTATTCTTTTGCATTAGATGTTGCATTGCATGGATTGTGATGTCATAATTTTGCATTGAATGTATTGTGATGTCATAATTGCATTGTATTTCAACAATATAACATCATCACCATTGTGACATCATCATTATGACATCATCACCATTGTGACATAATGACTAATATAACATCATCACCATTGTGACATCAACATCATTGTGATATCATCACAATTGTGACATCATCACCATTATGACATCATCACTAATGTGACATCATCACCAATATGACACCATCATTAATAGACATCATCACCATTATGACATAATCACTAATGTGACATCATCACCATTACGACATCAATATTGTGACATCATTACCATTGTGACATCATCACTAATATGTCATCTTCATTATGACATCACCATTATGACACCATCACTAATGTGACAACATCGTCATTATGACATCATCACCATTGTGACATCATCACCATAATGACATCAT
The DNA here is from genome assembly GCF_028390025.1 of Pseudophryne corroboree. Taxonomy (NCBI): domain Eukaryota; kingdom Metazoa; phylum Chordata; class Amphibia; order Anura; family Myobatrachidae; genus Pseudophryne; species Pseudophryne corroboree. The sequence goes on along the minus strand of NC_086447.1, from coordinate 425,181,735 downwards.
CATCATTGTGACATAATTACCTTTGTGACATCATCACCTTTGTGACATCATCACCATTATGAAATCACCACAATTTTGACATCATCATGATTATGACATCATCACCATTGTGATATCATCACCATTATGACATCATCACCATTGTGACATCATCATAATTATGAAATCATCACCATTGTGACATCATCACCATAATTACATTATCATCATTGTGACATCCTTACCTTTGTGACAGCATCACTATTATGAAATCATCACCATTACGGCATCATCACCCTTGTTTCATCATCACCATTATGACATAATCATCATTGTGGCATCATCACCATTATGACATCATTACCATTTTGACGTCATCACCATTATGACATCATCACTATTATGACCTCATCACCATTGTTGCATAATTACCATTGTGACATCATCACTTTTATGACATCATCAGCATTATAGCATCGTCACCAATGTTTCATCATCACCATTATGACATCATCACCATTGTGACATCATCACCATTATGACATAATCACCATTGTTACATCATCACAATTATGACATCATCACTATTATGACCTCATCACCATTGTTGCATAATTACCATTGTGACATCATCACTTTTATGACATCATCATCATTATGGCAACATCACCATTGTTTCATTATCACCATTATGACATCATCACCATTGTGACATCATCACCATTTTGACATAATCACCATTGTTACATTATCACCATTATAATATCATCACCATTATGACATCATCACCATTGTTAGTGATGTCATTATTTTGATTGTGATGTCAAAATTTTGCATTGCATTTTGCTTTGCATAGATTGTGATGTCATTATTTTGCATTAGATGTTGCATTGCATGGATTGTGATGTCAGAATTTTGCATTGCATAATGCATTGAATGGATTGTGATGTCATATTTTTGCATGTCTTGTTGCATTGCATGGATTGCAATGTCACACTTTGGCATTGCATGCCACTTTGCATGGATTGTGATGTCATAGTTTTGCGTTAAATGTTGCATTGCAGTGATTGTGATGTCATAATTTTGCATTGCATTTTTTTTCATGGGTTATGATGTCATAATTTTGCATTAAATTGTGCATTGCTTGTTATGTTATAAGTTTGCATTGCATGTCAACAATATTTCAACATCACCATTGTGACATCATCACCATTGTGACTACATCACCATTGTGACATCATCACCGTTAATACATAATTACCATAATGACATCATCACCATTGTAACCTCATTACCATTGTGACTTCAACACCTATATGATATCATCGCCACTGTTATAACATCACCATTATGACATCATCATCATCATCATCATCATTGTGACATCATCACCATTATGAAATCTTCACCATTGTTACATCATCACAATGATGACATAATCACCATTATGACATCATCACCATTGTGATTTCAACTCCATCATGACATCATCACCATTGTAACTGATGTCAAAATTGTGATGGTGATGACAAAATTTAGCATTGCACAATGCATTTCATTGATTGTGATGTCATAATTTTGCATTACACGTTGCATTGCCTGAATTGTGATGTCATAATTTTGCATTGAATGGATTGTGATGTCATAATTGCATTTTATTTCAACAATATAACATCATCACCATTGTGACATCATCATTATGACATCATCACCATTGTGACATAATGACTAATATAACATCATCACCATTGTGACATCAACATCATTGTGATATTATCACAATTGCGACATCTTCACCATTATGACATCATCACTAATGTGACATCATCACTAATATGACACCATTAATAGACATCATCACCATTATGACATAATCACTAATGTGACATCATCAGCATTATGACATCAATATTGTGACATCATTACCATTGTGACATCATCACTAATATGTCATCTTCATTATGACATCAGCATTATGACATCATCACTAATGTGACATCATCATCATTATGACATCATCACCATTGTGACATCATCACCATAATGACATCATCATCATTGTGACATAATTACCTTTGTGACATCATCACCTTTGTGACATCATCACCATTATCAAATCACCACCATTGTGACATCATCATGATTATGACATCATCACCATTGTGATATCATCACCATTATGACATCATCACCATTGTGACATCATCGTAATTATGAAATCATCACCATTGTGACATCATCACCATAATTACATTATCATCATTGTGACATCCTTACCTTTGTGATATCATCACTATTATAACATCATCACCATTATGGTATCATCACCATTGTTTCATCATCACCATTATGACATCATCATCATTGTGGCATCATCACCATTATGACATCATTACCATTTTGACGTCATCACCATTATGATATCATCACTATTATGACCTCATCACCATTGTTGCATAATTACCATTGTGACATCATCACTTTTATGACATCATCAGCATTATAGCATCATCACCAATGTTTCATCATCACCATTATGACATCATTACCATTGTGACATCATCACCATTATGACATAATCACCATTGTTACATCATCACCATTATGACATCATCACCATTGTTTGTGATGTCATTATTTTGATTGTGATGTCAAAATTTTGCATTGCATTTTGCATTGCATAGATTGTGATGTTATTCTTTTGCATTAGATGTTGCATTGCATGGATTGTGATGTCATAATTTTGCATTGAATGTATTGTGATGTCATAATTGCATTGTATTTCAACAATATAACATCATCACCATTGTGACATCATCATTATGACATCATCACCATTGTGACATAATGACTAATATAACATCATCACCATTGTGACATCAACATCATTGTGATATCATCACAATTGTGACATCATCACCATTATGACATCATCACTAATGTGACATCATCACCAATATGACACCATCATTAATAGACATCATCACCATTATGACATAATCACTAATGTGACATCATCACCATTACGACATCAATATTGTGACATCATTACCATTGTGACATCATCACTAATATGTCATCTTCATTATGACATCACCATTATGACACCATCACTAATGTGACAACATCGTCATTATGACATCATCACCATTGTGACATCATCACCATAATGACATCATCATCATTGTGACATAATTACCTTTGTGACATCATCACCTTTGTGACATCATCACCATTATGAAATCACCACCATTGTGACATCATCATGATTATGACATCATCACCATTGTGATATCATCACCATTATGACATCATCACCATTGTGACATCATCATAATTATGAAATCATCACCATTGTGACATCATCACCATAATTACATTATCATCATTGTGACATCCTTACCTTTGTGACAGCATCACTATTATGAAATCATCACCATTACGGCATCATCACCCTTGTTTCATCATCACCATTATGACATCATCATCATTGTGGCATCATCATCATTATGACATCATTACCATTTTGACGTCATCACCATTATGACATCATCACTATTTTGACCTCATCACCATTGTTGCATAATTACCATTGTGACATCATCACTTTTATGACATCATCAGCATTATAGCATCGTCACCAATGTTTCATCATCACCATTATGACATCATCACCATTGTGACATCATCACCATTATGACATAATCACCATTGTTACATCATCACAATTATGACATCATCACTATTATGACCTCATCACCATTGTTGCATAATTACCATTATGACATCATCACCATTGTGACATCATCACCATTTTGACATAATCACCATTGTTACATTATCACCATTATAATATCATCACCATTATGACATCATCACCATTGTTAGTGATGTCATTATTTTGATTGTGATGTCAAAATTTTGCATTGCATTTTGCTTTGCATAGATTGTGATGTCATTATTTTGCATTAGATGTTGCATTGCATGGATTGTGATGTCAGAATTTTGCATTGCATAATGCATTGAATGGATTGTGATGTCATATTTTTGCATGTCTTGTTGCATTGCATGGATTGCAATGTCATACTTTGGCATTGCATGCCACTTTGCATGGATTGTGATGTCATAGTTTTGCGTTAAATGTTGCATTGCAGTGATTGTGATGTCATAATTTTGCATTGCATTTTTTTTCATGGGTTATGATGTCATAATTTTGCATTAAATTGTGCATTGCTTGTTATGTTATAAGTTTGCATTGCATGTCAACAATATTTCAACATCACCATTGTGACATCATCACCATTGTGACTACATCACCATTGTGACATCATCACCGTTAATACATAATTACCATAATGACATCATCACCATTGTAACCTCATTACCATTGTGACTTCAACACCTATATGATATCATCGCCACTGTTATAACATCACCATTATGACATCATCATCATCATTGTGACATCATCACCTTTATGAAATCTTCACCATTGTTACATCATCACAATGATGACATAATCACCATTATGACATCATCACCATTGTGATTTCAACTCCATCATGACATCATCACCATTGTAACTGATGTCAAAATTGTGATTGTGATGACAAAATTTAGCATTGCACAATGCATTTCATTGATTGTGATGTCATAATTTTGCATTACACGTTGCATTGCCTGAATTGTGATGTCATAATTTTGCATTGAATGGATTGTGATGTCATAATTGCATTTTATTTCAACAATATAACATCATCACCATTGTGACATCATCATTATGACATCATCACCATTGTGACATAATGACTAATATAACATCATCACCATTGTGACATCAACATCATTGTGATATTATCACAATTGCGACATCTTCACCATTATGACATCATCACTAATGTGACATCATCACTAATATGACACCATTAATAGACATCATCACCATTATGACATAATCACTAATGTGACATCATCAGCATTATGACATCAATATTGTGACATCATTACCATTGTGACATCATCACTAATATGTCATCTTCATTATGACATCAGCATTATGACATCATCACTAATGTGACATCATCATCATTATGACATCATCACCATTGTGACATCATCACCATAATGACATCATCATCATTGTGACATAATTACCTTTGTGACATCATCACCTTTGTGACATCATCACCATTATCAAATCACCACCATTGTGACATCATCATGATTATGACATCATCACCATTGTGATATCATCACCATTATGACATCATCACCATTGTGACATCATCGTAATTATGAAATCATCACCATTGTGACATCATCACCATAATTACATTATCATCATTGTGACATCCTTACCTTTGTGATATCATCACTATTATAACATCATCACCATTATGGTATCATCACCATTGTTTCATCATCACCATTATGACATCATCATCATTGTGGCATCATCACCATTATGACATCATTACCATTTTGACGTCATCACCATTATGATATCATCACTATTATGACCTCATCACCATTGTTGCATAATTACCATTGTGACATCATCACTTTTATGACATCATCAGCATTATAGCATCATCACCAATGTTTCATCATCACCATTATGACATCATTACCATTGTGACATCATCACCATTATGACATAATCACCATTGTTACATCATCACCATTATGACATCATCACCATTGTTTGTGATGTCATTATTTTGATTGTGATGTCAAAATTTTGCATTGCATTTTGCATTGCATAGATTGTGATGTTATTCTTTTGCATTAGATGTTGCATTGCATGGATTGTGATGTCATAATTTTGCATTGAATGTATTGTGATGTCATAATTGCATTGTATTTCAACAATATAACATCATCACCATTGTGACATCATCATTATGACATCATCACCATTGTGACATAATGACTAATATAACATCATCACCATTGTGACATCAACATCATTGTGATATCATCACAATTGTGACATCATCACCATTATGACATCATCACTAATGTGACATCATCACCAATATGACACCATCATTAATAGACATCATCACCATTATGACATAATCACTAATGTGACATCATCACCATTACGACATCAATATTGTGACATCATTACCATTGTGACATCATCACTAATATGTCATCTTCATTATGACATCACCATTATGACACCATCACTAATGTGACAACATCGTCATTATGACATCATCACCATTGTGACATCATCACCATAATGACATCATCATCATTGTGACATAATTACCTTTGTGACATCATCACCTTTGTGACATCATCACCATTATGAAATCACCACCATTGTGACATCATCATGATTATGACATCATCACCATTGTGATATCATCACCATTATGACATCATCACCATTGTGACATCATCATAATTATGAAATCATCACCATTGTGACATCATCACCATAATTACATTATCATCATTGTGACATCCTTACCTTTGTGACAGCATCACTATTATGAAATCATCACCATTACGGCATCATCACCCTTGTTTCATCATCACCATTATGACATCATCATCATTGTGGCATCATCATCATTATGACATCATTACCATTTTGACGTCATCACCATTATGACATCATCACTATTTTGACCTCATCACCATTGTTGCATAATTACCATTGTGACATCATCACTTTTATGACATCATCAGCATTATAGCATCGTCACCAATGTTTCATCATCACCATTATGACATCATCACCATTGTGACATCATCACCATTATGACATAATCACCATTGTTACATCATCACAATTATGACATCATCACTATTATGACCTCATCACCATTGTTGCATAATTACCATTATGACATCATCACCATTGTGACATCATCACCATTTTGACATAATCACCATTGTTACATTATCACCATTATAATATCATCACCATTATGACATCATCACCATTGTTAGTGATGTCATTATTTTGATTGTGATGTCAAAATTTTGCATTGCATTTTGCTTTGCATAGATTGTGATGTCATTATTTTGCATTAGATGTTGCATTGCATGGATTGTGATGTCAGAATTTTGCATTGCATAATGCATTGAATGGATTGTGATGTCATATTTTTGCATGTCTTGTTGCATTGCATGGATTGCAATGTCATACTTTGGCATTGCATGCCACTTTGCATGGATTGTGATGTCATAGTTTTGCGTTAAATGTTGCATTGCAGTGATTGTGATGTCATAATTTTGCATTGCATTTTTTTTCATGGGTTATGATGTCATAATTTTGCATTAAATTGTGCATTGCTTGTTATGTTATAAGTTTGCATTGCATGTCAACAATATTTCAACATCACCATTGTGACATCATCACCATTGTGACTACATCACCATTGTGACATCATCACCGTTAATACATAATTACCATAATGACATCATCACCATTGTAACCTCATTACCATTGTGACTTCAACACCTATATGATATCATCGCCACTGTTATAACATCACCATTATGACATCATCATCATCATCATTGTGACATCATCACCATTATGAAATCTTCACCATTGTTACATCATCACAATGATGACATAATCACCATTATGACATCATCACCATTGTGATTTCAACTCCATCATGACATCATCACCATTGTAACTGATGTCAAAATTGTGATGGTGATGACAAAATTTTGCATTGCACAATGCATTTCATTGATTGTGATGTCATAATTTTGCATTACACGTTGCATTGCCTGAATTGTGATGTCATAATTTTGCATTGAATGGATTGTGATGTCATAATTGCATTTTATTTCAACAATATAACATCATCACCATTGTGACATCATCATTATGACATCATCACCATTGTGACATAATGACTAATATAACATCATCACCATTGTGACATCAACATCATTGTGATATTATCACAATTGCGACATCTTCACCATTATGACATCATCACTAATGTGACATCATCACTAATATGACACCATTAATAGACATCATCACCATTATGACATAATCACTAATGTGACATCATCAGCATTATGACATCAATATTGTGACATCATTACCATTGTGACATCATCACTAATATGTCATCTTCATTATGACATCAGCATTATGACATCATCACTAATGTGACATCATCATCATTATGACATCATCACCATTGTGACATCATCACCATAATGACATCATCATCATTGTGACATAATTACCTTTGTGACATCATCACCTTTGTGACATCATCACCATTATCAAATCACCACCATTGTGACATCATCATGATTATGACATCATCACCATTGTGATATCATCACCATTATGACATCATCACCATTGTGACATCATCGTAATTATGAAATCATCACCATTGTGACATCATCACCATAATTACATTATCATCATTGTGACATCCTTACCTTTGTGATATCATCACTATTATAACATCATCACCATTATGGTATCATCACCATTGTTTCATCATCACCATTATGACATCATCATCATTGTGGCATCATCACCATTATGACATCATTACCATTTTGACGTCATCACCATTATGATATCATCACTATTATGACCTCATCACCATTGTTGCATAATTACCATTGTGACATCATCACTTTTATGACATCATCAGCATTATAGCATCATCACCAATGTTTCATCATCACCATTATGACATCATTACCATTGTGACATCATCACCATTATGACATAATCACCATTGTTACATCATCACCATTATGACATCATCACCATTGTTTGTGATGTCATTATTTTGATTGTGATGTCAAAATTTTGCATTGCATTTTGCATTGCATAGATTGTGATGTTATTCTTTTGCATTAGATGTTGCATTGCATGGATTGTGATGTCATAATTTTGCATTGAATGTATTGTGATGTCATAATTGCATTGTATTTCAACAATATAACATCATCACCATTGTGACATCATCATTATGACATCATCACCATTGTGACATAATGACTAATATAACATCATCACCATTGTGACATCAACATCATTGTGATATCATCACAATTGTGACATCATCACCATTATGACATCATCACTAATGTGACATCATCACCAATATGACACCATCATTAATAGACATCATCACCATTATGACATAATCACTAATGTGACATCATCACCATTACGACATCAATATTGTGACATCATTACCATTGTGACATCATCACTAATATGTCATCTTCATTATGACATCACCATTATGACACCATCACTAATGTGACAACATCGTCATTATGACATCATCACCATTGTGACATCATCACCATAATGACATCATCATCATTGTGACATAATTACCTTTGTGACATCATCACCTTTGTGACATCATCACCATTATGAAATCACCACCATTGTGACATCATCATGATTATGACATCATCACCATTGTGACATCATCACCATTATCAAATCACCACCATTGTGACATCATCATGATTATGACATCATCACCATTGTGATATCATCACCATTATGACATCATCACCATTGTGACATCATCGTAATTATGAAATCATCACCATTGTGACATCATCACCATAATTACATTATCATCATTGTGACATCCTTACCTTTGTGATATCATCACTATTATAACATCATCACCATTATGGTATCATCACCATTGTTTCATCATCACCATTATGACATCATCATCATTGTGGCATCATCACCATTATGACATCATTACCATTTTGACGTCATCACCATTATGATATCATCACTATTATGACCTCATCACCATTGTTGCATAATTACCATTGTGACATCATCACTTTTATGACATCATCAGCATTATAGCATCATCACCAATGTTTCATCATCACCATTATGACATCATTACCATTGTGACATCATCACCATTATGACATAATCACCATTGTTACATCATCACCATTATGACATCATCACCATTGTTTGTGATGTCATTATTTTGATTGTGATGTCAAAATTTTGCATTGCATTTTGCATTGCATAGATTGTGATGTTATTCTTTTGCATTAGATGTTGCATTGCATGGATTGTGATGTCATAATTTTGCATTGAATGTATTGTGATGTCATAATTGCATTGTATTTCAACAATATAACATCATCACCATTGTGACATCATCATTATGACATCATCACCATTGTGACATAATGACTAATATAACATCATCACCATTGTGACATCAACATCATTGTGATATCATCACAATTGTGACATCATCACCATTATGACATCATCACTAATGTGACATCATCACCAATATGACACCATCATTAATAGACATCATCACCATTATGACATAATCACTAATGTGACATCATCACCATTACGACATCAATATTGTGACATCATTACCATTGTGACATCATCACTAATATGTCATCTTCATTATGACATCACCATTATGACACCATCACTAATGTGACAACATCGTCATTATGACATCATCACCATTGTGACATCATCACCATAATGACATCATCATCATTGTGACATAATTACCTTTGTGACATCATCACCTTTGTGACATCATCACCATTATGAAATCACCACCATTGTGACATCATCATGATTATGACATCATCACCATTGTGACATCATCACCATTATCAAATCACCACCATTGTGACATCATCATGATTATGACATCATCACCATTGTGATATCATCACCATTATGACATCATCACCATTGTGACATCATCGTAATTATGAAATCATCACCATTGTGACATCATCACCATAATTACATTATCATCATTGTGACATCCTTACCTTTGTGATATCATCACTATTATAACATCATCACCATTATGGTATCATCACCATTGTTTCATCATCACCATTATGACATCATCATCATTGTGGCATCATCACCATTATGACATCATTACCATTTTGACGTCATCACCATTATGATATCATCACTATTATGACCTCATCACCATTGTTGCATAATTACCATTGTGACATCATCACTTTTATGACATCATCAGCATTATAGCATCATCACCAATGTTTCATCATCACCATTATGACATCATTACCATTGTGACATCATCACCATTATGACATAATCACCATTGTTACATCATCACCATTATGACATCATCACCATTGTTTGTGATGTCATTATTTTGATTGTGATGTCAAAATTTTGCATTGCATTTTGCATTGCATAGATTGTGATGTTATTCTTTTGCATTAGATGTTGCATTGCATGGATTGTGATGTCATAATTTTGCATTGAATGTATTGTGATGTCATAATTGCATTGTATTTCAACAATATAACATCATCACCATTGTGACATCATCATTATGACATCATCACCATTGTGACATAATGACTAATATAACATCATCACCATTGTGACATCAACATCATTGTGATATCATCACAATTGTGACATCATCACCATTATGACATCATCACTAATGTGACATCATCACCAATATGACACCATCATTAATAGACATCATCACCATTATGACATAATCACTAATGTGACATCATCACCATTACGACATCAATATTGTGACATCATTACCATTGTGACATCATCACTAATATGTCATCTTCATTATGACATCACCATTATGACACCATCACTAATGTGACAACATCGTCATTATGACATCATCACCATTGTGACATCATCACCATAATGACATCATCATCATTGTGACATAATTACCTTTGTGACATCATCACCTTTGTGACATCATCACCATTATGAAATCACCACCATTGTGACATCATCATGATTATGACATCATCACCATTGTGATATCATCACCATTATGACATCATCACCATTGTGACATCATCATAATTATGAAATCATCACCATTGTGACATCATCACCATAATTACATTATCATCATTGTGACATCCTTACCTTTGTGACAGCATCACTATTATGAAATCATCACCATTACGGCATCATCACCCTTGTTTCATCATCACCATTATGACATCATCATCATTGTGGCATCATCATCATTATGACATCATTACCATTTTGACGTCATCACCATTATGACATCATCACTATTTTGACCTCATCACCATTGTTGCATAATTACCATTGTGACATCATCACTTTTATGACATCATCAGCATTATAGCATCGTCACCAATGTTTCATCATCACCATTATGACATCATCACCATTGTGACATCATCACCATTATGACATAATCACCATTGTTACATCATCACAATTATGACATCATCACTATTATGACCTCATCACCATTGTTGCATAATTACCATTATGACATCATCACCATTGTGACATCATCACCATTTTGACATAATCACCATTGTTACATTATCACCATTATAATATCATCACCATTATGACATCATCACCATTGTTAGTGATGTCATTATTTTGATTGTGATGTCAAAATTTTGCATTGCATTTTGCTTTGCATAGATTGTGATGTCATTATTTTGCATTAGATGTTGCATTGCATGGATTGTGATGTCAGAATTTTGCATTGCATAATGCATTGAATGGATTGTGATGTCATATTTTTGCATGTCTTGTTGCATTGCATGGATTGCAATGTCATACTTTGGCATTGCATGCCACTTTGCATGGATTGTGATGTCATAGTTTTGCGTTAAATGTTGCATTGCAGTGATTGTGATGTCATAATTTTGCATTGCATTTTTTTTCATGGGTTATGATGTCATAATTTTGCATTAAATTGTGCATTGCTTGTTATGTTATAAGTTTGCATTGCATGTCAACAATATTTCAACATCACCATTGTGACATCATCACCATTGTGACTACATCACCATTGTGACATCATCACCGTTAATACATAATTACCATAATGACATCATCACCATTGTAACCTCATTACCATTGTGACTTCAACACCTATATGATATCATCGCCACTGTTATAACATCACCATTATGACATCATCATCATCATTGTGACATCATCACCATTATGAAATCTTCACCATTGTTACATCATCACAATGATGACATAATCACCATTATGACATCATCACCATTGTGATTTCAACTCCATCATGACATCATCACCATTGTAACTGATGTCAAAATTGTGATTGTGATGACAAAATTTAGCATTGCACAATGCATTTCATTGATTGTGATGTCATAATTTTGCATTACACGTTGCATTGCCTGAATTGTGATGTCATAATTTTGCATTGAATGGATTGTGATGTCATAATTGCATTTTATTTCAACAATATAACATCATCACCATTGTGACATCATCATTATGACATCATCACCATTGTGACATAATGACTAATATAACATCATCACCATTGTGACATCAACATCATTGTGATATTATCACAATTGCGACATCTTCACCATTATGACATCATCACTAATGTGACATCATCACTAATATGACACCATTAATAGACATCATCACCATTATGACATAATCACTAATGTGACATCATCAGCATTATGACATCAATATTGTGACATCATTACCATTGTGACATCATCACTAATATGTCATCTTCATTATGACATCAGCATTATGACATCATCACTAATGTGACATCATCATCATTATGACATCATCACCATTGTGACATCATCACCATAATGACATCATCATCATTGTGACATAATTACCTTTGTGACATCATCACCTTTGTGACATCATCACCATTATCAAATCACCACCATTGTGACATCATCATGATTATGACATCATCACCATTGTGATATCATCACCATTATGACATCATCACCATTGTGACATCATCGTAATTATGAAATCATCACCATTGTGACATCATCACCATAATTACATTATCATCATTGTGACATCCTTACCTTTGTGATATCATCACTATTATAACATCATCACCATTATGGTATCATCACCATTGTTTCATCATCACCATTATGACATCATCATCATTGTGGCATCATCACCATTATGACATCATTACCATTTTGACGTCATCACCATTATGATATCATCACTATTATGACCTCATCACCATTGTTGCATAATTACCATTGTGACATCATCACTTTTATGACATCATCAGCATTATAGCATCATCACCAATGTTTCATCATCACCATTATGACATCATTACCATTGTGACATCATCACCATTATGACATAATCACCATTGTTACATCATCACCATTATGACATCATCACCATTGTTTGTGATGTCATTATTTTGATTGTGATGTCAAAATTTTGCATTGCATTTTGCATTGCATAGATTGTGATGTTATTCTTTTGCATTAGATGTTGCATTGCATGGATTGTGATGTCATAATTTTGCATTGAATGTATTGTGATGTCATAATTGCATTGTATTTCAACAATATAACATCATCACCATTGTGACATCATCATTATGACATCATCACCATTGTGACATAATGACTAATATAACATCATCACCATTGTGACATCAACATCATTGTGATATCATCACAATTGTGACATCATCACCATTATGACATCATCACTAATGTGACATCATCACCAATATGACACCATCATTAATAGACATCATCACCATTATGACATAATCACTAATGTGACATCATCACCATTACGACATCAATATTGTGACATCATTACCATTGTGACATCATCACTAATATGTCATCTTCATTATGACATCACCATTATGACACCATCACTAATGTGACAACATCGTCATTATGACATCATCACCATTGTGACATCATCACCATAATGACATCATCATCATTGTGACATAATTACCTTTGTGACATCATCACCTTTGTGACATCATCACCATTATGAAATCACCACCATTGTGACATCATCATGATTATGACATCATCACCATTGTGATATCATCACCATTATGACATCATCACCATTGTGACATCATCATAATTATGAAATCATCACCATTGTGACATCATCACCATAATTACATTATCATCATTGTGACATCCTTACCTTTGTGACAGCATCACTATTATGAAATCATCACCATTACGGCATCATCACCCTTGTTTCATCATCACCATTATGACATCATCATCATTGTGGCATCATCATCATTATGACATCATTACCATTTTGACGTCATCACCATTATGACATCATCACTATTTTGACCTCATCACCATTGTTGCATAATTACCATTGTGACATCATCACTTTTATGACATCATCAGCATTATAGCATCGTCACCAATGTTTCATCATCACCATTATGACATCATCACCATTGTGACATCATCACCATTATGACATAATCACCATTGTTACATCATCACAATTATGACATCATCACTATTATGACCTCATCACCATTGTTGCATAATTACCATTATGACATCATCACCATTGTGACATCATCACCATTTTGACATAATCACCATTGTTACATTATCACCATTATAATATCATCACCATTATGACATCATCACCATTGTTAGTGATGTCATTATTTTGATTGTGATGTCAAAATTTTGCATTGCATTTTGCTTTGCATAGATTGTGATGTCATTATTTTGCATTAGATGTTGCATTGCATGGATTGTGATGTCAGAATTTTGCATTGCATAATGCATTGAATGGATTGTGATGTCATATTTTTGCATGTCTTGTTGCATTGCATGGATTGCAATGTCATACTTTGGCATTGCATGCCACTTTGCATGGATTGTGATGTCATAGTTTTGCGTTAAATGTTGCATTGCAGTGATTGTGATGTCATAATTTTGCATTGCATTTTTTTTCATGGGTTATGATGTCATAATTTTGCATTAAATTGTGCATTGCTTGTTATGTTATAAGTTTGCATTGCATGTCAACAATATTTCAACATCACCATTGTGACATCATCACCATTGTGACTACATCACCATTGTGACATCATCACCGTTAATACATAATTACCATAATGACATCATCACCATTGTAACCTCATTACCATTGTGACTTCAACACCTATATGATATCATCGCCACTGTTATAACATCACCATTATGACATCATCATCATCATCATTGTGACATCATCACCATTATGAAATCTTCACCATTGTTACATCATCACAATGATGACATAATCACCATTATGACATCATCACCATTGTGATTTCAACTCCATCATGACATCATCACCATTGTAACTGATGTCAAAATTGTGATGGTGATGACAAAATTTTGCATTGCACAATGCATTTCATTGATTGTGATGTCATAATTTTGCATTACACGTTGCATTGCCTGAATTGTGATGTCATAATTTTGCATTGAATGGATTGTGATGTCATAATTGCATTTTATTTCAACAATATAACATCATCACCATTGTGACATCATCATTATGACATCATCACCATTGTGACATAATGACTAATATAACATCATCACCATTGTGACATCAACATCATTGTGATATTATCACAATTGCGACATCTTCACCATTATGACATCATCACTAATGTGACATCATCACTAATATGACACCATTAATAGACATCATCACCATTATGACATAATCACTAATGTGACATCATCAGCATTATGACATCAATATTGTGACATCATTACCATTGTGACATCATCACTAATATGTCATCTTCATTATGACATCAGCATTATGACATCATCACTAATGTGACATCATCATCATTATGACATCATCACCATTGTGACATCATCACCATAATGACATCATCATCATTGTGACATAATTACCTTTGTGACATCATCACCTTTGTGACATCATCACCATTATCAAATCACCACCATTGTGACATCATCATGATTATGACATCATCACCATTGTGATATCATCACCATTATGACATCATCACCATTGTGACATCATCGTAATTATGAAATCATCACCATTGTGACATCATCACCATAATTACATTATCATCATTGTGACATCCTTACCTTTGTGATATCATCACTATTATAACATCATCACCATTATGGTATCATCACCATTGTTTCATCATCACCATTATGACATCATCATCATTGTGGCATCATCACCATTATGACATCATTACCATTTTGACGTCATCACCATTATGATATCATCACTATTATGACCTCATCACCATTGTTGCATAATTACCATTGTGACATCATCACTTTTATGACATCATCAGCATTATAGCATCATCACCAATGTTTCATCATCACCATTATGACATCATTACCATTGTGACATCATCACCATTATGACATAATCACCATTGTTACATCATCACCATTATGACATCATCACCATTGTTTGTGATGTCATTATTTTGATTGTGATGTCAAAATTTTGCATTGCATTTTGCATTGCATAGATTGTGATGTTATTCTTTTGCATTAGATGTTGCATTGCATGGATTGTGATGTCATAATTTTGCATTGAATGTATTGTGATGTCATAATTGCATTGTATTTCAACAATATAACATCATCACCATTGTGACATCATCATTATGACATCATCACCATTGTGACATAATGACTAATATAACATCATCACCATTGTGACATCAACATCATTGTGATATCATCACAATTGTGACATCATCACCATTATGACATCATCACTAATGTGACATCATCACCAATATGACACCATCATTAATAGACATCATCACCATTATGACATAATCACTAATGTGACATCATCACCATTACGACATCAATATTGTGACATCATTACCATTGTGACATCATCACTAATATGTCATCTTCATTATGACATCACCATTATGACACCATCACTAATGTGACAACATCGTCATTATGACATCATCACCATTGTGACATCATCACCATAATGACATCATCATTGTGACATAATTACCTTTGTGACATCATCACCTTTGTGACATCATCACCATTATGAAATCACCACCATTGTGACATCATCATGATTATGACATCATCACCATTGTGACATCATCACCATTATCAAATCACCACCATTGTGACATCATCATGATTATGACATCATCACCATTGTGATATCATCACCATTATGACATCATCACCATTGTGACATCATCGTAATTATGAAATCATCACCATTGTGACATCATCACCATAATTACATTATCATCATTGTGACATCCTTACCTTTGTGATATCATCACTATTATAACATCATCACCATTATGGTATCATCACCATTGTTTCATCATCACCATTATGACATCATCATCATTGTGGCATCATCACCATTATGACATCATTACCATTTTGACGTCATCACCATTATGATATCATCACTATTATGACCTCATCACCATTGTTGCATAATTACCATTGTGACATCATCACTTTTATGACATCATCAGCATTATAGCATCATCACCAATGTTTCATCATCACCATTATGACATCATTACCATTGTGACATCATCACCATTATGACATAATCACCATTGTTACATCATCACCATTATGACATCATCACCATTGTTTGTGATGTCATTATTTTGATTGTGATGTCAAAATTTTGCATTGCATTTTGCATTGCATAGATTGTGATGTTATTCTTTTGCATTAGATGTTGCATTGCATGGATTGTGATGTCATAATTTTGCATTGAATGTATTGTGATGTCATAATTGCATTGTATTTCAACAATATAACATCATCACCATTGTGACATCATCATTATGACATCATCACCATTGTGACATAATGACTAATATAACATCATCACCATTGTGACATCAACATCATTGTGATATCATCACAATTGTGACATCATCACCATTATGACATCATCACTAATGTGACATCATCACCAATATGACACCATCATTAATAGACATCATCACCATTATGACATAATCACTAATGTGACATCATCACCATTACGACATCAATATTGTGACATCATTACCATTGTGACATCATCACTAATATGTCATCTTCATTATGACATCACCATTATGACACCATCACTAATGTGACAACATCGTCATTATGACATCATCACCATTGTGACATCATCACCATAATGACATCATCATCATTGTGACATAATTACCTTTGTGACATCATCACCTTTGTGACATCATCACCATTATGAAATCACCACCATTGTGACATCATCATGATTATGACATCATCACCATTGTGATATCATCACCATTATGACATCATCACCATTGTGACATCATCATAATTATGAAATCATCACCATTGTGACATCATCACCATAATTACATTATCATCATTGTGACATCCTTACCTTTGTGACAGCATCACTATTATGAAATCATCACCATTACGGCATCATCACCCTTGTTTCATCATCACCATTATGACATCATCATCATTGTGGCATCATCATCATTATGACATCATTACCATTTTGACGTCATCACCATTATGACATCATCACTATTTTGACCTCATCACCATTGTTGCATAATTACCATTGTGACATCATCACTTTTATGACATCATCAGCATTATAGCATCGTCACCAATGTTTCATCATCACCATTATGACATCATCACCATTGTGACATCATCACCATTATGACATAATCACCATTGTTACATCATCACAATTATGACATCATCACTATTATGACCTCATCACCATTGTTGCATAATTACCATTATGACATCATCACCATTGTGACATCATCACCATTTTGACATAATCACCATTGTTACATTATCACCATTATAATATCATCACCATTATGACATCATCACCATTGTTAGTGATGTCATTATTTTGATTGTGATGTCAAAATTTTGCATTGCATTTTGCTTTGCATAGATTGTGATGTCATTATTTTGCATTAGATGTTGCATTGCATGGATTGTGATGTCAGAATTTTGCATTGCATAATGCATTGAATGGATTGTGATGTCATATTTTTGCATGTCTTGTTGCATTGCATGGATTGCAATGTCATACTTTGGCATTGCATGCCACTTTGCATGGATTGTGATGTCATAGTTTTGCGTTAAATGTTGCATTGCAGTGATTGTGATGTCATAATTTTGCATTGCATTTTTTTTCATGGGTTATGATGTCATAATTTTGCATTAAATTGTGCATTGCTTGTTATGTTATAAGTTTGCATTGCATGTCAACAATATTTCAACATCACCATTGTGACATCATCACCATTGTGACTACATCACCATTGTGACATCATCACCGTTAATACATAATTACCATAATGACATCATCACCATTGTAACCTCATTACCATTGTGACTTCAACACCTATATGATATCATCACCACTGTTATAACATCACCATTATGACATCATCATCATCATCATTGTGACATCATCACCATTATGAAATCTTCACCATTGTTACATCATCACAATGATGACATAATCACCATTATGACATCATCACCATTGTGATTTCAACTCCATCATGACATCATCACCATTGTAACTGATGTCAAAATTGTGATGGTGATGACAAAATTTAGCATTGCACAATGCATTTCATTGATTGTGATGTCATAATTTTGCATTACACGTTGCATTGCCTGAATTGTGATGTCATAATTTTGCATTGAATGGATTGTGATGTCATAATTGCATTTTATTTCAACAATATAACATCATCACCATTGTGACATCATCATTATGACATCATCACCATTGTGACATAATGACTAATATAACATCATCACCATTGTGACATCAACATCATTGTGATATTATCACAATTGCGACATCTTCACCATTATGACATCATCACTAATGTGACATCATCACTAATATGACACCATTAATAGACATCATCACCATTATGACATAATCACTAATGTGACATCATCAGCATTATGACATCAATATTGTGACATCATTACCATTGTGACATCATCACTAATATGTCATCTTCATTATGACATCAGCATTATGACATCATCACTAATGTGACATCATCATCATTATGACATCATCACCATTGTGACATCATCACCATAATGACATCATCATCATTGTGACATAATTACCTTTGTGACATCATCACCTTTGTGACATCATCACCATTATCAAATCACCACCATTGTGACATCATCATGATTATGACATCATCACCATTGTGATATCATCACCATTATGACATCATCACCATTGTGACATCATTGTAATTATGAAATCATCACCATTGTGACATCATCACCATAATTACATTATCATCATTGTGACATCCTTACCTTTGTGATATCATCACTATTATAACATCATCACCATTATGGTATCATCACCATTGTTTCATCATCACCATTATGACATCATCATCATTGTGGCATCATCACCATTATGACATCATTACCATTTTGACGTCATCACCATTATGATATCATCACTATTATGACCTCATCACCATTGTTGCATAATTACCATTGTGACATCATCACTTTTATGACATCATCAGCATTATAGCATCATCACCAATGTTTCATCATCACCATTATGACATCATTACCATTGTGACATCATCACCATTATGACATAATCACCATTGTTACATCATCACCATTATGACATCATCACCATTGTTTGTGATGTCATTATTTTGATTGTGATGTCAAAATTTTGCATTGCATTTTGCATTGCATAGATTGTGATGTTATTCTTTTGCATTAGATGTTGCATTGCATGGATTGTGATGTCATAATTTTGCATTGAATGTATTGTGATGTCATAATTGCATTGTATTTCAACAATATAACATCATCACCATTGTGACATCATCATTATGACATCATCACCATTGTGACATAATGACTAATATAACATCATCACCATTGTGACATCAACATCATTGTGATATCATCACAATTGTGACATCATCACCATTATGACATCATCACTAATGTGACATCATCACCAATATGACACCATCATTAATAGACATCATCACCATTATGACATAATCACTAATGTGACATCATCACCATTACGACATCAATATTGTGACATCATTACCATTGTGACATCATCACTAATATGTCATCTTCATTATGACATCACCATTATGACACCATCACTAATGTGACAACATCGTCATTATGACATCATCACCATTGTGACATCATCACCATAATGACATCATCATCATTGTGACATAATTACCTTTGTGACATCATCACCTTTGTGACATCATCACCATTATGAAATCACCACCATTGTGACATCATCATGATTATGACATCATCACCATTGTGATATCATCACCATTATGACATCATCACCATTGTGACATCATCATAATTATGAAATCATCACCATTGTGACATCATCACCATAATTACATTATCATCATTGTGACATCCTTACCTTTGTGACAGCATCACTATTATGAAATCATCACCATTACGGCATCATCACCCTTGTTTCATCATCACCATTATGACATCATCATCATTGTGGCATCATCATCATTATGACATCATTACCATTTTGACGTCATCACCATTATGACATCATCACTATTTTGACCTCATCACCATTGTTGCATAATTACCATTGTGACATCATCACTTTTATGACATCATCAGCATTATAGCATCGTCACCAATGTTTCATCATCACCATTATGACATCATCACCATTGTGACATCATCACCATTATGACATAATCACCATTGTTACATCATCACAATTATGACATCATCACTATTATGACCTCATCACCATTGTTGCATAATTACCATTATGACATCATCACCATTGTGACATCATCACCATTTTGACATAATCACCATTGTTACATTATCACCATTATAATATCATCACCATTATGACATCATCACCATTGTTAGTGATGTCATTATTTTGATTGTGATGTCAAAATTTTGCATTGCATTTTGCTTTGCATAGATTGTGATGTCATTATTTTGCATTAGATGTTGCATTGCATGGATTGTGATGTCAGAATTTTGCATTGCATAATGCATTGAATGGATTGTGATGTCATATTTTTGCATGTCTTGTTGCATTGCATGGATTGCAATGTCATACTTTGGCATTGCATGCCACTTTGCATGGATTGTGATGTCATAGTTTTGCGTTAAATGTTGCATTGCAGTGATTGTGATGTCATAATTTTGCATTGCATTTTTTTTCATGGGTTATGATGTCATAATTTTGCATTAAATTGTGCATTGCTTGTTATGTTATAAGTTTGCATTGCATGTCAACAATATTTCAACATCACCATTGTGACATCATCACCATTGTGACTACATCACCATTGTGACATCATCACCGTTAATACATAATTACCATAATGACATCATCACCATTGTAACCTCATTACCATTGTGACTTCAACACCTATATGATATCATCGCCACTGTTATAACATCACCATTATGACATCATCATCATCATCATCATTGTGACATCATCACCATTATGAAATCTTCACCATTGTTACATCATCACAATGATGACATAATCACCATTATGACATCATCACCATTGTGATTTCAACTCCATCATGACATCATCACCATTGTAACTGATGTCAAAATTGTGATGGTGATGACAAAATTTAGCATTGCACAATGCATTTCATTGATTGTGATGTCATAATTTTGCATTACACGTTGCATTGCCTGAATTGTGATGTCATAATTTTGCATTGAATGGATTGTGATGTCATAATTGCATTTTATTTCAACAATATAACATCATCACCATTGTGACATCATCATTATGACATCATCACCATTGTGACATAATGACTAATATAACATCATCACCATTGTGACATCAACATCATTGTGATATTATCACAATTGCGACATCTTCACCATTATGACATCATCACTAATGTGACATCATCACTAATATGACACCATTAATAGACATCATCACCATTATGACATAATCACTAATGTGACATCATCAGCATTATGACATCAATATTGTGACATCATTACCATTGTGACATCATCACTAATATGTCATCTTCATTATGACATCAGCATTATGACATCATCACTAATGTGACATCATCATCATTATGACATCATCACCATTGTGACATCATCACCATAATGACATCATCATCATTGTGACATAATTACCTTTGTGACATCATCACCTTTGTGACATCTTCACCATTATCAAATCACCACCATTGTGACATCATCATGATTATGACATCATCACCATTGTGATATCATCACCATTATGACATCATCACCATTGTGACATCATCGTAATTATGAAATCATCACCATTGTGACATCATCACCATAATTACATTATCATCATTGTGACATCCTTACCTTTGTGATATCATCACTATTATAACATCATCACCATTATGGTATCATCACCATTGTTTCATCATCACCATTATGACATCATCATCATTGTGGCATCATCACCATTATGACATCATTACCATTTTGACGTCATCACCATTATGATATCATCACTATTATGACCTCATCACCATTGTTGCATAATTACCATTGTGACATCATCACTTTTATGACATCATCAGCATTATAGCATCATCACCAATGTTTCATCATCACCATTATGACATCATTACCATTGTGACATCATCACCATTATGACATAATCACCATTGTTACATCATCACCATTATGACATCATCACCATTGTTTGTGATGTCATTATTTTGATTGTGATGTCAAAATTTTGCATTGCATTTTGCATTGCATAGATTGTGATGTTATTCTTTTGCATTAGATGTTGCATTGCATGGATTGTGATGTCATAATTTTGCATTGAATGTATTGTGATGTCATAATTGCATTGTATTTCAACAATATAACATCATCACCATTGTGACATCATCATTATGACATCATCACCATTGTGACATAATGACTAATATAACATCATCACCATTGTGACATCAACATCATTGTGATATCATCACAATTGTGACATCATCACCATTATGACATCATCACTAATGTGACATCATCACCAATATGACACCATCATTAATAGACATCATCACCATTATGACATAATCACTAATGTGACATCATCACCATTACGACATCAATATTGTGACATCATTACCATTGTGACATCATCACTAATATGTCATCTTCATTATGACATCACCATTATGACACCATCACTAATGTGACAACATCGTCATTATGACATCATCACCATTGTGACATCATCACCATAATGACATCATCATCATTGTGACATAATTACCTTTGTGACATCATCACCTTTGTGACATCATCACCATTATGAAATCACCACCATTGTGACATCATCATGATTATGACATCATCACCATTGTGATATCATCACCATTATGACATCATCACCATTGTGACATCATCATAATTATGAAATCATCACCATTGTGACATCATCACCATAATTACATTATCATCATTGTGACATCCTTACCTTTGTGACAGCATCACTATTATGAAATCATCACCATTACGGCATCATCACCCTTGTTTCATCATCACCATTATGACATCATCATCATTGTGGCATCATCATCATTATGACATCATTACCATTTTGACGTCATCACCATTATGACATCATCACTATTTTGACCTCATCACCATTGTTGCATAATTACCATTGTGACATCATCACTTTTATGACATCATCAGCATTATAGCATCGTCACCAATGTTTCATCATCACCATTATGACATCATCACCATTGTGACATCATCACCATTATGACATAATCACCATTGTTACATCATCACAATTATGACATCATCACTATTATGACCTCATCACCATTGTTGCATAATTACCATTATGACATCATCACCATTGTGACATCATCACCATTTTGACATAATCACCATTGTTACATTATCACCATTATAATATCATCACCATTATGACATCATCACCATTGTTAGTGATGTCATTATTTTGATTGTGATGTCAAAATTTTGCATTGCATTTTGCTTTGCATAGATTGTGATGTCATTATTTTGCATTAGATGTTGCATTGCATGGATTGTGATGTCAGAATTTTGCATTGCATAATGCATTGAATGGATTGTGATGTCATATTTTTGCATGTCTTGTTGCATTGCATGGATTGCAATGTCATACTTTGGCATTGCATGCCACTTTGCATGGATTGTGATGTCATAGTTTTGCGTTAAATGTTGCATTGCAGTGATTGTGATGTCATAATTTTGCATTGCATTTTTTTTCATGGGTTACGATGTCATAATTTTGCATTAAATTGTGCATTGCTTGTTATGTTATAAGTTTGCATTGCATGTCAACAATATTTCAACATCACCATTGTGACATCATCACCATTGTGACTACATCACCATTGTGACATCATCACCGTTAATACATAATTACCATAATGACATCATCACCATTGTAACCTCATTACCATTGTGACTTCAACACCTATATGATATCATCGCCACTGTTATAACATCACCATTATGACATCATCATCATCATTGTGACATCATCACCATTATGAAATCTTCACCATTGTTACATCATCACAATGATGACATAATCACCATTATGACATCATCACCATTGTGATTTCAACTCCATCATGACATCATCACCATTGTAACTGATGTCAAAATTGTGATTGTGATGACAAAATTTAGCATTGCACAATGCATTTCATTGATTGTGATGTCATAATTTTGCATTACACGTTGCATTGCCTGAATTGTGATGTCATAATTTTGCATTGAATGGATTGTGATGTCATAATTGCATTTTATTTCAACAATATAACATCATCACCATTGTGACATCATCATTATGACATCATCACCATTGTGACATAATGACTAATATAACATCATCACCATTGTGACATCAACATCATAGTGATATTATCACAATTGCGACATCTTCACCATTATGACATCATCACTAATGTGACATCATCACTAATATGACACCATTAATAGACATCATCACCATTATGACATAATCACTAATGTGACATCATCAGCATTATGACATCAATATTGTGACATCATTACCATTGTGACATCATCACTAATATGTCATCTTCATTATGACATCAGCATTATGACATCATCACTAATGTGACATCATCATCATTATGACATCATCACCATTGTGACATCATCACCATAATGACATCATCATCATTGTGACATAATTACCTTTGTGACATCATCACCTTTGTGACATCATCACCATTATCAAATCACCACCATTGTGACATCATCATGATTATGACATCATCACCATTGTGATATCATCACCATTATGACATCATCACCATTGTGACATCATCGTAATTATGAAATCATCACCATTGTGACATCATCACCATAATTACATTATCATCATTGTGACATCCTTACCTTTGTGATATCATCACTATTATAACATCATCACCATTATGGTATCATCACCATTGTTTCATCATCACCATTATGACATCATCATCATTGTGGCATCATCACCATTATGATATCATCACTATTATGACCTCATCACCATTGTTGCATAATTACCATTGTGACATCATCACTTTTATGACATCATCAGCATTATATCATCATCACCAATGTTTCATCATCACCATTATGACATCATTACCATTGTGACATCATCACCATTATGACATAATCACCATTGTTACATCATCACCATTATGACATCATCACCATTGTTTGTGATGTCATTATTTTGATTGTGATGTCAAAATTTTGCATTGCATTTTGCATTGCATAGATTGTGATGTTATTCTTTTGCATTAGATGTTGCATTGCATGGATTGTGATGTCAGAATTTTGCATTGAATGTATTGTGATGTCATAATTGCATTGTATTTCAACAATATAACATCATCACCATTGTGACATCATCATTATGACATCATCACCATTGTGACATAATGACTAATATAACATCATCACCATTGTGACATCAACATCATTGTGATATCATCACAATTGTGACATCATCACCATTATGACATCATCACTAATGTGACATCATCACCAATATGACACCATCATTAATAGACATCATCACCATTATGACATAATCACTAATGTGACATCATCACCATTACGACATCAATATTGTGACATCATTACCATTGTGACATCATCACTAATATGTCATCTTCATTATGACATCACCATTATGACACCATCACTAATGTGACAACATCGTCATTATGACATCATCACCATTGTGACATCATCACCATAATGACATCATCATCATTGTGACATAATTACCTTTGTGACATCATCACCTTTGTGACATCATCACCATTATGAAATCACCACAATTTTGACATCATCATGATTATGACATCATCACCATTGTGATATCATCACCATTATGACATCATCACCATTGTGACATCATCATAATTATGAAATCATCACCATTGTGACATCATCACCATAATTACATTATCATCATTGTGACATCCTTACCTTTGTGACAGCATCACTATTATGAAATCATCACCATTACGGCATCATCACCCTTGTTTCATCATCACCATTATGACATAATCATCATTGTGGCATCATCACCATTATGACATCATTACCATTTTGACGTCATCACCATTATGACATCATCACTATTATGACCTCATCACCATTGTTGCATAATTACCATTGTGACATCATCACTTTTATGACATCATCAGCATTATAGCATCGTCACCAATGTTTCATCATCACCATTATGACATCATCACCATTGTGACATCATCACCATTATGACATAATCACCATTGTTACATCATCACAATTATGACATCATCACTATTATGACCTCATCACCATTGTTGCATAATTACCATTGTGACATCATCACTTTTATGACATCATCATCATTATGGCAACATCACCATTGTTTCATTATCACCATTATGACATCATCACCATTGTGACATCATCACCATTTTGACATAATCACCATTGTTACATTATCACCATTATAATATCATCACCATTATGACATCATCACCATTGTTAGTGATGTCATTATTTTGATTGTGATGTCAAAATTTTGCATTGCATTTTGCTTTGCATAGATTGTGATGTCATTATTTTGCATTAGATGTTGCATTGCATGGATTGTGATGTCAGAATTTTGCATTGCATAATGCATTGAATGGATTGTGATGTCATATTTTTGCATGTCTTGTTGCATTGCATGGATTGCAATGTCACACTTTGGCATTGCATGCCACTTTGCATGGATTGTGATGTCATAGTTTTGCGTTAAATGTTGCATTGCAGTGATTGTGATGTCATAATTTTGCATTGCATTTTTTTTCATGGGTTATGATGTCATAATTTTGCATTAAATTGTGCATTGCTTGTTATGTTATAAGTTTGCATTGCATGTCAACAATATTTCAACATCACCATTGTGACATCATCACCATTGTGACTACATCACCATTGTGACATCATCACCGTTAATACATAATTACCATAATGACATCATCACCATTGTAACCTCATTACCATTGTGACTTCAACACCTATATGATATCATCGCCACTGTTATAACATCACCATTATGACATCATCATCATCATCATTGTGACATCATCACCATTATGAAATCTTCACCATTGTTACATCATCACAATGATGACATAATCACCATTATGACATCATCACCATTGTGATTTCAACTCCATCATGACATCATCACCATTGTAACTGATGTCAAAATTGTGATGGTGATGACAAAATTTAGCATTGCACAATGCATTTCATTGATTGTGATGTCATAATTTTGCATTACACGTTGCATTGCCTGAATTGTGATGTCATAATTTTGCATTGAATGGATTGTGATGTCATAATTGCATTTTATTTCAACAATATAACATCATCACCATTGTGACATCATCATTATGACATCATCACCATTGTGACATAATGACTAATATAACATCATCACCATTGTGACATCAACATCATTGTGATATTATCACAATTGCGACATCTTCACCATTATGACATCATCACTAATGTGACATCATCACTAATATGACACCATTAATAGACATCATCACCATTATGACATAATCACTAATGTGACATCATCAGCATTATGACATCAATATTGTGACATCATTACCATTGTGACATCATCACTAATATGTCATCTTCATTATGACATCAGCATTATGACATCATCACTAATGTGACATCATCATCATTATGACATCATCACCATTGTGACATCATCACCATAATGACATCATCATCATTGTGACATAATTACCTTTGTGACATCATCACCTTTGTGACATCATCACCATTATCAAATCACCACCATTGTGACATCATCATGATTATGACATCATCACCATTGTGATATCATCACCATTATGACATCATCACCATTGTGACATCATCGTAATTATGAAATCATCACCATTGTGACATCATCACCATAATTACATTATCATCATTGTGACATCCTTACCTTTGTGATATCATCACTATTATAACATCATCACCATTATGGTATCATCACCATTGTTTCATCATCACCATTATGACATCATCATCATTGTGGCATCATCACCATTATGACATCATTACCATTTTGACGTCATCACCATTATGATATCATCACTATTATGACCTCATCACCATTGTTGCATAATTACCATTGTGACATCATCACTTTTATGACATCATCAGCATTATAGCATCATCACCATTATGACATCATTACCATTGTGACATCATCACCATTATGACATAATCACCATTGTTACATCATCACCATTATGACATCATCACCATTGTTAGTGATGTCATTATTTTGATTGTGATGTCAAAATTTTGCATTGCATTTTGCATTGCATAGATTGTGATGTTATTCTTTTGCATTAGATGTTGCATTGCATGGATTGTGATGTCAGAATTTTGCATTGCATAATGCATTGAATGGATTGTGATGTCATATTTTTGCATGTCTTGTTGCATTGCATGGATGGCAATATCATACTTTTGCATTGTATGTCACTTTGCATGGATTGTGATGTCATAGTTTTGCATTAAATGTTGCATTGCAGTGATTGTGATGTCATAATTTTGCATTGCATGTTTTTTTTCATGGATTATGATGTCATAATTTTGCATTAAATTGTGCATTGCTTGTTATGTTATAAGTTTGCATTGCATGTCAACAATATAACAACATCACCATTGTGACATCATCACCATTGTGACTACATCACCATTGTGACATCATCACTGTTAATACTTAATCACCATAATGACATCATCACCATTGTAACATCATTACCATTGTGACTTCAACACTTATATGATATCAACGCCACTGTTATATCATCACCATTATGACATCATCATCATTGTGACAACATCACCATTATGAAATCTTCACCATTGTTACATCATCACAATGATGACATAATCACCATTATGACATCATCACCATTGTGATTTCAACTCCATCATGACATCATCACCATTGTAATTGATGTCAAAATTGTGATTGTGATGACAAAATTTAGCATTGCATAATGCATTGCATTGATTGTGATGTCATAATTTTGCATTGCACGTTGCATTGCCTGAATTGTGATGTCATAATTTTGCATTGAATGGACTGTGATGTCATAATTGTATTATATTTCAACAATATAACATCATCACAATTGTGACATCATCATTATGACATCATCACCATTGTGACATAATGACTAATATAACATCATCACCATTGTGACATCAACATCATTGTGATATCATCACAATTGTGACTTCATCACCATTATGACATCATCACTAATGTGACATCATCACCAATATGACACCATCATTAATAGACATCATCACCATTATGACATAATCACTAATGTGACATCATCACCATTATGACATCAATATTGTGACATCATTACCATTGTGACATCATCACTAATATGTCATCTTCATTATGACATCACCATTAAGATATCATCACTAATGTGACATCATCATTATGACATCATCACCATTGTGACATCATCACCATAATGACATCATCATCATCATCATCATCATCATCATCATCATCATCATTGTGACATAATTAGCTTTGTGACATCATCACCTTTGTGACATCATCACCATTATGAAATCACCACCATTGTGACATCATCATGATTATGACATCATCACCATTGTGATATCATTACCATTATGACATCATCACCATTGTGACATCTTCACCATTTTGACATCATCACCATTGTGACATCATCATGATTATGACATCATCACCTTTGTGATATCATCACCATTATGACATCATCACCATTGTGACATTATCACCATAATGACATCATCATCATTGTGACATCATTACCTTTGTGACATCATCACCATTATGAAATCACCACCATTGTGACATCATCATGATTATGACATCTCACCATTGTGATATCATCACCATTATGACATCATCACCATTGTGACATCATCACCATTGTGACATCATCACCATAATTACATCATCATCATCATTGTGACATCCTTACCTTTGTGACATCATCACTATTATAACATCATCACCATTATGGCATCATCACCCTTGTTTCATCATCACCATTATGACATCATCATCATTGTGGCATCATCACCATTATGACATCATTACCATTGTTACATTATCACCATTATAACATCATCACCATTATGTCATCATCACCATTGTTAGTGATGTCATTATTTTGATTGTGATGTCAAAATTTTAATTGCATTTTGCATTGCATAGATTGTGATGTCATTCTTTTGCATTAGATGTTGCTTTGCATGGATTGTGATGTCATAATTTTGCATGGCATAATGCATTGAATGGATTGTGATGTCATATTTTTGCATGTCTTGTTGCATTGCATGGATTGCAATATCATACTTTTGCATTGCATGTCACTTTGCATGGATTGTGATGTCATAGTTTTGCATTAAATGTTGCATTGCAGTGATTGTGATGTCATAATTTTGCATTGCATGGTCATAATTTTGCATTAAATTGTGCATTGCTTGTTATGTTATAAGTTTGCATTGCATGTCAACAATATAACAACATCACCATTGTGACATCATCACCATTGTGACTACATCACCATTGTGACATCATCACCGTTAATACATAATCACCATAATGACATCATCACCATTGTAACATCATTACCATTGTGACTTCAACACACTTTTATGATATCATCGCCACTGTTATATTATCACCATTATGACATCATCATCATTGTGACAACATCACCATTATGAAATCTTCACCATTGTTACATCATCACAATGATGACATAATCACCATTATGACATCATCACCATTGTGATTTCAACTCCATCATGACATCATCACCATTGTAACTGATGTCAAAATTTTGATTGTGATGACAAAATTTAGCATTGCACAATGCATTGCATTGATTGTGATGTCATAATTTTGCATTGCACGTTGCATTGCCTGAATTGTGAAGTCATAATTTTGCATTGAATGGACTGTGATGTCATAATTGCATTGTATTTCAACAATATAACATCATCACCATTGTGACATCATCATTATGACATCATCACCATTGTGACATAATGACTAATATAACATCATCACCATTGTGACATCAACATCATTGTGATATTATCACAATTGCGACATCTTCACCATTATGACATCATCACTAATGTGACATCATCACTAATATGACACCATTAATAGACATCATCACCATTATGACATAATCACTAATGTGACATCATCAGCATTATGACATCAATATTGTGACATCATTACCATTGTGACATCATCACTAATATGTCATCTTCATTATGACATCAGCATTATGACATCATCACTAATGTGACATCATCATCATTATGACATCATCACCATTGTGACATCATCACCATAATGACATCATCATCATTGTGACATAATTACCTTTGTGACATCATCACCTTTGTGACATCATCACCATTATCAAATCACCACCATTGTGACATCATCATGATTATGACATCATCACCATTGTGATATCATCACCATTATGACATCATCACCATTGTGACATCATCGTAATTATGAAATCATCACCATTGTGACATCATCACCATAATTACATTATCATCATTGTGACATCCTTACCTTTGTGATATCATCACTATTATAACATCATCACCATTATGGTATCATCACCATTGTTTCATCATCACCATTATGACATCATCATCATTGTGGCATCATCACCATTATGACATCATTACCATTTTGACGTCATCACCATTATGATATCATCACTATTATGACCTCATCACCATTGTTGCATAATTACCATTGTGACATCATCACTTTTATGACATCATCAGCATTATAGCATCATCACCATTATGACATCATTACCATTGTGACATCATCACCATTATGACATAATCACCATTGTTACATCATCACCATTATGACATCATCACCATTGTTAGTGATGTCATTATTTTGATTGTGATGTCAAAATTTTGCATTGCATTTTGCATTGCATAGATTGTGATGTTATTCTTTTGCATTAGATGTTGCATTGCATGGATTGTGATGTCAGAATTTTGCATTGCATAATGCATTGAATGGATTGTGATGTCATATTTTTGCATGTCTTGTTGCATTGCATGGATGGCAATATCATACTTTTGCATTGTATGTCACTTTGCATGGATTGTGATGTCATAGTTTTGCATTAAATGTTGCATTGCAGTGATTGTGATGTCATAATTTTGCATTGCATGTTTTTTTTCATGGATTATGATGTCATAATTTTGCATTAAATTGTGCATTGCTTGTTATGTTATAAGTTTGCATTGCATGTCAACAATATAACAACATCACCATTGTGACATCATCACCATTGTGACTACATCACCATTGTGACATCATCACTGTTAATACTTAATCACCATAATGACATCATCACCATTGTAACATCATTACCATTGTGACTTCAACACTTATATGATATCAACGCCACTGTTATATCATCACCATTATGACATCATCATCATTGTGACAACATCACCATTATGAAATCTTCACCATTGTTACATCATCACAATGATGACATAATCACCATTATGACATCATCACCATTGTGATTTCAACTCCATCATGACATCATCACCATTGTAATTGATGTCAAAATTGTGATTGTGATGACAAAATTTAGCATTGCATAATGCATTGCATTGATTGTGATGTCATAATTTTGCATTGCACGTTGCATTGCCTGAATTGTGATGTCATAATTTTGCATTGAATGGACTGTGATGTCATAATTGTATTATATTTCAACAATATAACATCATCACAATTGTGACATCATCATTATGACATCATCACCATTGTGACATAATGACTAATATAACATCATCACCATTGTGACATCAACATCATTGTGATATCATCACAATTGTGACTTCATCACCATTATGACATCATCACTAATGTGACATCATCACCAATATGACACCATCATTAATAGACATCATCACCATTATGACATAATCACTAATGTGACATCATCACCATTATGACATCAATATTGTGACATCATTACCATTGTGACATCATCACTAATATGTCATCTTCATTATGACATCACCATTAAGATATCATCACTAATGTGACATCATCATTATGACATCATCACCATTGTGACATCATCACCATAATGACATCATCATCATCATCATCATCATCATCATCATCATCATCATCATCATTGTGACATAATTAGCTTTGTGACATCATCACCTTTGTGACATCATCACCATTATGAAATCACCACCATTGTGACATCATCATGATTATGACATCATCACCATTGTGATATCATTACCATTATGACATCATCACCATTGTGACATCTTCACCATTTTGACATCATCACCATTGTGACATCATCATGATTATGACATCATCACCTTTGTGATATCATCACCATTATGACATCATCACCATTGTGACATTATCACCATAATGACATCAT
Organism: Pseudophryne corroboree; assembly: GCF_028390025.1. Classification (NCBI taxonomy): domain Eukaryota; kingdom Metazoa; phylum Chordata; class Amphibia; order Anura; family Myobatrachidae; genus Pseudophryne; species Pseudophryne corroboree. Next base: position 425,145,616 of record NC_086447.1, on the reverse strand, counting down.
CATCATTGTGACATCATTACCTTTGTGACATCATCACCATTATGAAATCACCACCATTGTGACATCATCATGATTATGACATCTCACCATTGTGATATCATCACCATTATGACATCATCACCATTGTGACATCATCACCATTGTGACATCATCACCATAATTACATCATCATCATCATTGTGACATCCTTACCTTTGTGACATCATCACTATTATAACATCATCACCATTATGGCATCATCACCCTTGTTTCATCATCACCATTATGACATCATCATCATTGTGGCATCATCACCATTATGACATCATTACCATTGTTACATTATCACCATTATAACATCATCACCATTATGTCATCATCACCATTGTTAGTGATGTCATTATTTTGATTGTGATGTCAAAATTTTAATTGCATTTTGCATTGCATAGATTGTGATGTCATTCTTTTGCATTAGATGTTGCTTTGCATGGATTGTGATGTCATAATTTTGCATGGCATAATGCATTGAATGGATTGTGATGTCATATTTTTGCATGTCTTGTTGCATTGCATGGATTGCAATATCATACTTTTGCATTGCATGTCACTTTGCATGGATTGTGATGTCATAGTTTTGCATTAAATGTTGCATTGCAGTGATTGTGATGTCATAATTTTGCATTGCATGGTCATAATTTTGCATTAAATTGTGCATTGCTTGTTATGTTATAAGTTTGCATTGCATGTCAACAATATAACAACATCACCATTGTGACATCATCACCATTGTGACTACATCACCATTGTGACATCATCACCGTTAATACATAATCACCATAATGACATCATCACCATTGTAACATCATTACCATTGTGACTTCAACACACTTTTATGATATCATCGCCACTGTTATATTATCACCATTATGACATCATCATCATTGTGACAACATCACCATTATGAAATCTTCACCATTGTTACATCATCACAATGATGACATAATCACCATTATGACATCATCACCATTGTGATTTCAACTCCATCATGACATCATCACCATTGTAACTGATGTCAAAATTTTGATTGTGATGACAAAATTTAGCATTGCACAATGCATTGCATTGATTGTGATGTCATAATTTTGCATTGCACGTTGCATTGCCTGAATTGTGAAGTCATAATTTTGCATTGAATGGACTGTGATGTCATAATTGCATTGTATTTCAACAATATAACATCATCACCATTATGACATCAATATTGTGACATCATTACCATTGTGACATCATAACTAATATGTCATCTTCATTATGACATCACCATTATGATATCATCACTAATGTGACATCATCATCATTATGACATCATCACCATTGTGACATCATCGTCATAATGACATCATCATCATTGTGACATAATTACCTTTGTGACATCATCACCTTTGTGACATCATCACCTTTCTGACATCATCACCATTATGAAATCACCACCATTGTGACATCATCATGATTATGACATCATCACCATTGTGATATCATCACCATTATGACATCATCGCCCTTGTGACATCATCACCATAATGACATCATCATCATTGTGACATAATTACCTTTGTGACATCATCATCTTTGTGACATCATCACCATTATGAAATCACCACCATTGTGACATCATCATGATTATGATATCATCACCATTATGACATCATCACCATTGTGACATCATCGCAATTGTGACATCATCACCATTGTGACATCTTCACCATTTTGACATTATCACCATTGTGACATCATCATGATTATGACATCATCACCTTTGTGATATCATCACCATTATGACATCATCATCATTGTGACATTATCACCATAATGACATCATCATCATTGTGACATCATTACCTTTGTGACATCATCACCATTATGAAATCACCACCATTGTGACATCATCATGATTATGACATCTCACCATTGTGATATCATCACCATTATGACATCATCACCATTGTGACATCATCGCCATTGTGACATCATCATCATAATTACATCATCATCATTGTGACATCATCACCTTTGTGACATCATCACTATTATAACATCATCACCATTATGACATCATCACCATTGTGGCATCATCACCATTATGACATCATTACCATTTTGACATCATCACCATTATGACATCATCACTATTATGACCTCATCACCATTGTTGCAAAATTACCATTGTGACATCATCACCTTTATGACATCATCAGCATTATGGCATCATCACCATTGTTTCATCATCACCATTATGACATCATCACCATTGTGACATCATCACCATTATGACATCATCACCATTGTTAGTGATGTCATTATTTTGATTGTGATGTCAAAATTTTGAATTGCATTTTGCATTGCATAGATTGTGATGTCATTCTTTTGCATTAGATGTTGCATTGCATGGATTATGATGTCAGAATTTTGCATTGCATAATGCATTGAATGGATTGTGATGTCATATTTTTGCATGTCTTGTTGCATTGCATGGATTGCAATGTCATACTTTTGCATTGCATGTCACTTTGCAGTGATTGTGATGTCATAATTTTGCATTGCATGTTTTTTTTCCATGGATTATGATGTCATAATTTTGCATTAAATTGTGCATTGCTTGTTATGTTATAAGTTTGCATTGCATGTCAACAATATAACAACATCACCATTGTGACATCATCACCATTGTGACTACATCACCATTGTGACATCATCACCGTTAATACATAATCACCATAATGACATCATCACCATTGTAACATCATTACCATTGTGACTTCAACACTTATATGATATCATCGCCACTGTTATATCATCACCATTATGACATCATCATCATTGTGACATCATCACCATTATGAAATCTTCACCATTGTTACATCATCACAATGATGACATAATCACCATTATGACATCATCACTATTGTGATTTCAACTCCATCATGACATCATCACCATTGTAATTGATGTCAAAATTGTGATTGTGATGACAAAATTTAGCATTGCACAATGCATTGCATTGATTGTGATGTCATAATTTTGCATTGCACGTTGCATTGCCTGAATTGAGAAGTCATAATTTTGCATTGAATGGACTGTGATGTCATAATTGCATTGTATTTCAACAATATAACATCATCACCATTATGACATCAATATTGTGACATCATTACCATTGTGACATCATAACTAATATGTCATCTTCATTATGACATCACCATTATGATATCATCACTAATGTGACATCATCATCATTATGACATCATCACCATTGTGACATCATCACCATAATGACATCATCATCATTGTGACATAATTACCTTTGTGACATCATCACCTTTGTGACATCATCACCTTTGTGACATCATCACCATTATGAAATCACCACCATTGTGACATCATCATGATTATGACATCATCACCATTGTGATATCATCACCATTATGACATCATCGCCATTGTGACATCATCACCATTGTGACATCTTCACCATTTTGACATCATCACCATTGTGACATCATCATGATTATGACATCATCACCTTTGTGATATCATCACCATTATGACATCATCACCATTGTGACATTATCACCATAATGACATCATCATCATCACTGTGACATCATTACCTTTGTGACATCATCACCATTATGAAATCTTCACCATTGTTACATCATCACAATGATGACATAATCACCATTATGACATCATCACCTTTGTGATATCATCACCATTATGACATCATCACCATTGTGACATTATCACCATAATGACATCATCATCATTGTGACATCATTACCTTTGTGACATCATCACCATTATGAAATCACCACCATTGTGACATCATCATGATTATGACATCTCACCATTGTGATATCATCACCATTATGACATCATCACCATTGTGACATCATCACCATTGTGACATCATCACCATAATTACATCATCATCATCATCATTGTGACATCCTTACCTTTGTGACATCATCACTATTATAACATCATCACCATTATGGCATCATCACACTTGTTTCATCATCACCATTATGACATCATCATCATTGTTGCATCATCACCATTATGACATCATTACCATTGTTACATTATCACCATTATAACATCATCACCATTATGACATCTTCACCATTGTTAGTGATGTCATTATTTTTATTGTGATGTCAAAATTTTGCATTGCATTTTGCATTGCATAGATTGTGATGTCATTCTTTTGCATTAGATGTTGCATTGCATGGATTGTGATGTCAGAATTTTGCATTGCATAATGCATTGAATGTATTGTGATGTCATATTTTTGCATGTCTTGTTGCATTGCATGGATTGCAATGTCCTACTTTAGCATTGCATGTCACTTTGCATGGATTGTGATGTCATAGTTTTGCATTAAATGTTGCATTGCAGTGATTGTGATGTCATAATTTTGCATTGCATGTTTTTTTTCCTTCATGGATCATAATGTCCTAATTTTGCATTAAATTGCGCATTGCTTGTTATGTTATAAATTTGCATTGCATGTCAACAATATAACAACATCACCATTGTGACATCATCACCATTGTGACTACATCACCATTGTGACATCATCGCCGTTAATACATAATCACCATAATGACATCATCACCATTGTAACATCATTACCATTGTGACTTCAACACCTATATGATATCATCGCCACTGTTATATCATCACCATTATGACATCATCATCATTGTGACATCATCACCATTATGAAATCTTCACCATTGTTACATCATCACAACGATGACATAATCACCATTATGACATTATCACCATTGTGATTTCAACTCCATCATGACATCATCACCATTGTAACTGATGTCAAAATTGTGATTGTGATGACAAAATTTAGCATTGCACAATGCATTTTATTGATTGTGATGTCATAATTTTGCATTGCACTTTGCATTGCCTGAATTGTGATGTCATAATTTTGCATTGAATGGATTGTGATGTAATAATTGCATTGTATTTCAACAATATAACATCATCACCATTGTGACATCATCATTATGACATCATCACCGTTGTGACATAATGACTAATATAACATCATCACCATTGTGACATCAACATAATTGTGATATCATCACAATTGTGACTTCATCACCATTATGACATCATCACTAATGTGACATCATCAACAATATGACACCATCATTAATAGACATCATCACCATTATGACATCATCACCATTATGACATCAATATTGTGACATCATTACCATTGTGACATCATCACTAATATATCATCTTCATTATGACATCACCATTATGACATCATCACTAATGTGACATCATCACCATTGTGACATCATCACCATAATGACATCATCATCATTGTGACATAATTAGCTTTGTGACATAATTACCTTTGTGACATCATCACCTTTGTGACATCATCACCATTATGAAATCACCACCATTGTGACATCATCATGATTATGATATCATCACCATTGTGATATCATCACCATTATGACATCATCACCATTGTGACATCATCGCCATTGTGACATCATCACCATTGTGACTTCTTCACCATTTTGACATCATCACCATTGTGACATCATCATGTTTATGACATCATCACCTTTGTGATATCATCACCATTATGACATCATCATCATTGTGACATCATTACCTTTGTGACATCATCACCATTATGAAATCACCACCATTGTGACATCATCATGATTATGACATCTCACCATTGTGATATCATCACCATTATGACATCATCATCATTGTGACATCCTTACCTTTGTGACATCATCACTGTTATGGCATCATCACCCTTATTTCATCATCACCATTATGACATCATCATCATTGTGGCATCATCACCATTATGACATCATTACCATTTTGACATCATCACCATTATGACATCATCACTATTATGACCTCATCACCATTGTTGCATAATTACCAATGTGACATCATCACTTTTATGACATCATCAGCATTATGGCATCATCACCATTCGGACATCATCACCATTGTGACATCATCACCATTATGACATAATCACCATTGTTACATTATCACCATTATAACATCATCACCATTATGACATCATCACCATTGTTAGTGATGTCATTATTTTGATTGTGATGTCAAAATTTTGCATTGCATTTTTTATTCATGGGTTATGATGTCATAATTTTGCATTAAATTGTGTATTGCTTGTTATGTTATAAGTTTGCATTGCATGTCAACAATATAACAACATCACCATTGTGACATCATCACCATTGTGACTACATCACCATTGTGGCATCATCACCGTTAATACATAATTACCATAATGACATCATCACCATTGTAACATCATTACCATTGTGACGTCAACACCTATATGATATCATCGCCACTGTTACATCATCACCATTATGACATCATCATCATTGTGACATCATCACCATTATGAAATCTTCACCATTGTTACATCATCACAATGATGACATAATCACCATTATGACATCATCACCTTTGTGATATCATCACCATTATGACATCATCACCATTGTGACATTATCACCATAATGACATCATCATCATTGTGACATCATTACCTTTGTGACATCATCACCATTATGAAATCACCACCATTGTGACATCATCATGATTATGACATCTCACCATTGTGATATCATCACCATTATGACATCATCACCATTGTGACATCATCACCATAATTACATCATCATCATTGTGACATCCTTACCTTTGTGACATCATCACTATTATAACATCATTACCATTATGGCATCATCACCCTTGTTTCATCATCACCATTATGACATCATCATCATTGTGGCATCATCACCATTATGACATCATTACCATTTTGACATCATCACCATTATGACATCATCACTATTATGACCTCATCACCATTGTTGCATACTTACCATTGTGACATCATCACCTTTATGACATCATCAGCATTATGGCATCATCACCATTGTTTCATTATCACCATTATGACATCATCACCATTGTGACATCATCACCATTATGACATAATCACCATTGTTACATTATCACCATTATAACATCATCACCATTATGACATCATCACCATTGTTAGTGATGTCATTATTTTGATTGTGATGTCAAAATTTTGCATTGCATTTTGCTTTGCATAGATTGTGATGTCATTCTTTTGCATTAGATGTTGCATTGCATGGATTGTGATGTCAGAATTTTGCATTGCATAATGCATTGAATGGATTGTGATGTCATATTTTTGCATGTCTTGTTGCATTGCATGGATTGCAATGTCATACTTTTGCATTGCATGTCACTTTGCATGGATTTTGATGTCATAGTTTTGCCTTAAATGTTGCATTGCAGTGATTGTGATGTCATAATTTTGCATTGCATTTTTTTCATGGGTTATGCTGTCATAATTTTGCATTAAATTGTGCATTGCTTGTTATGTTATAAGTTTGCATTGCATGTCAACAATATAACAACATCACCATTGTGACATCATCACCATTGTGACTACATCACCATTGTGACATCATCACCGTTAATACATAATTACCATAATGACATCATCACCATTGTAACATCATTACCATTGTGACTTCAACACCTATATGATATCATCGCCACTGTTATATCATCGCCATTATGACATCATCATTGTGACATCATCACCATTATGAAATCTTCACCATTGTTACATCATCACAATGATGACATAATCACCATTATGACATCATCACCATTGTGATTTCAACTCCATCATGACATCATCACCATTGTAACTGATGGGCAGTACGGATGGTGTAATGGTTAGCATTACTGCCTCACAGCACTGAGGTCATGGGTTCGATTCCCACCATGGCCCTAACTGTGTGGAGTTTGTATATTCTCCCCGTACTTGCGTGGGTTTCCTCCGGGTACTCCGGTTTCCTCCCACAATCCAAAAATATACTGGTAGGTTAATTGGCTCCCTACAAAATTAACCCTAGCGTGAATGTGTGTGTGTGTACATGTGGTAGGGAATATAGATTGTAAGCTCCACTGGGGCAGGGACTGATGTGAAATATTCTCTGTAAAGCGCTGCGGAATATGTGTGCGCTATATAAATAACTGGTAATAAATAAATAAATAAATGTCAAAATTGTGATTGTGATGACAAAATTTAGCATTGCACAATGCATTTCATTGATTGTGATGTCATAATTTTGCATTGCACGTTGCGTTGCCTGAATAGTGATGTCATAATTTTGCATTGAATGGATTGTGATGTCATAATTGCATTGTATTTCAACAATATAACATCATCACCATTGTGACATCATCATTATGACATCATCACCATTGTGACATAATGACTAATATAACATCATCACCATTGTGACATCAACATCATTGTGATATCATCACATTTGTGAAATCATCACCATTATGACATCATCACCATTGTGACATTATCACCATAATGACATCATCATCATTGTGACATCATTACCTTTGTGACATCATCACCATTATGAAATCACCACCATTGTGACATCATCATGATTATGGCATCTCACCATTGTGATATCATCACCATTATGACATCATCACCATTGTGACATCATCACCATTGTGACATCATCACCATAATTACATCAACATCATTGTGACATCCTTACCTTTGTGACATCATCACTATTATAACATCATCACCATTATGGCATCATCACACTTGTTTCATCATCACCATTATGACATCATCATCATTGTTGCATCATCACCATTATGACATCATTACCATTGTTACATTATCACCATTATAACATCATCACCATTATGACATCTTCACCATTGTTAGTGATGTCATTATTTTTATTGTGATGTCAAAATTTTGCATTGCATTTTGCATTGCATAGATTGTGATGTCATTCTTTTGCATTAGATGTTGCATTGCATGGATTGTGATGTCAGAATTTTGCATTGCATAATGCATTGAATGTATTGTGATGTCATATTTTTGCATGTCTTGTTGCATTGCATGGATTGCAATGTCCTACTTTAGCATTGCATGTCACTTTGCATGGATTGTGATGTCATAGTTTTGCATTAAATGTTGCATTGCAGTGATTGTGATGTCATAATTTAGCATTGCATGTTTTTTTTCCTTCATGGATCATAATGTCCTAATTTTGCATTAAATTGCGCATTGCTTGTTATGTTATAAATTTGCATTGCATGTCAACAATATAACAACATCACCATTGTGACATCATCACCATTGTGACTACATCACCATTGTGACATCATCGCCGTTAATACATAATCACCATAATGACATCATCACCATTGTAACATCATTACCATTGTGACTTCAACACCTATATGATATCATCGCCACTGTTATATCATCACCATTATGACATCATCATCATTGTGACATCATCACCATTATGAAATCTTCACCATTGTTACATCATCACAACGATGACATAATCACCATTATGACATTATCACCATTGTGATTTCAACTCCATCATGACATCATCACCATTGTAACTGATGTCAAAATTGTGATTGTGATGACAAAATTTAGCATTGCACAATGCATTTTATTGATTGTGATGTCATAATTTTGCATTGCACTTTGCATTGCCTGAATTGTGATGTCATAATTTTGCATTGAATGGATTGTGATGTAATAATTGCATTGTATTTCAACAATATAACATCATCACCATTGTGACATCATCATTATGACATCATCACCGTTGTGACATAATGACTAATATAACATCATCACCATTGTGACATCAACATAATTGTGATATCATCACAATTGTGACTTCATCACCATTATGACATCATCACTAATGTGACATCATCAACAATATGACACCATCATTAATAGACATCATCACCATTATGACATCATCACCATTATGACATCAATATTGTGACATCATTACCATTGTGACATCATCACTAATATATCATCTTCATTATGACATCACCATTATGACATCATCACTAATGTGACATCATCACCATTGTGACATCATCACCATAATGACATCATCATCATTGTGACATAATTAGCTTTGTGACATAATTACCTTTGTGACATCATCACCTTTGTGACATCATCACCATTATGAAATCACCACCATTGTGACATCATCATGATTATGATATCATCACCATTGTGATATCATCACCATTATGACATCATCACCATTGTGACATCATCGCCATTGTGACATCATCACCATTGTGACTTCTTCACCATTTTGACATCATCACCATTGTGACATCATCATGTTTATGACATCATCACCTTTGTGATATCATCACCATTATGAAATCATCATCATTGTGACATCATTACCTTTGTGACATCATCACCATTATGAAATCACCACCATTGTGACATCATCATGATTATGACATCTCACCATTGTGATATCATCACCATTATGACATCATCATCATTGTGACATCCTTACCTTTGTGACATCATCACTGTTATGGCATCATCACCCTTATTTCATCATCACCATTATGACATCATCATCATTGTGGCATCATCACCATTATGACATCATTACCATTTTGACATCATCACCATTATGACATCATCACTATTATGACCTCATCACCATTGTTGCATAATTACCAATGTGACATCATCACTTTTATGACATCATCAGCATTATGGCATCATCACCATTCGGACATCATCACCATTGTGACATCATCACCATTATGACATAATCACCATTGTTACATTATCACCATTATAACATCATCACCATTATGACATCATCACCATTGTTAGTGATGTCATTATTTTGATTGTGATGTCAAAATTTTGCATTGCATTTTTTATTCATGGGTTATGATGTCATAATTTTGCATTAAATTGTGTATTGCTTGTTATGTTATAAGTTTGCATTGCATGTCAACAATATAACAACATCACCATTGTGACATCATCACCATTGTGACTACATCACCATTGTGGCATCATCACCGTTAATACATAATTACCATAATGACATCATCACCATTGTAACATCATTACCATTGTGACGTCAACACCTATATGATATCATCGCCACTGTTACATCATCACCATTATGACATCATCATCATTGTGACATCATCACCATTATGAAATCTTCACCATTGTTACATCATCACAATGATGACATAATCACCATTATGACATCATCACCTTTGTGATATCATCACCATTATGACATCATCACCATTGTGACATTATCACCATAATGACATCATCATCATTGTGACATCATTACCTTTGTGACATCATCACCATTATGAAATCACCACCATTGTGACATCATCATGATTATGACATCTCACCATTGTGATATCATCACCATTATGACATCATCACCATTGTGACATCATCACCATAATTACATCATCATCATTGTGACATCCTTACCTTTGTGACATCATCACTATTATAACATCATTACCATTATGGCATCATCACCCTTGTTTCATCATCACCATTATGACATCATCATCATTGTGGCATCATCACCATTATGACATCATTACCATTTTGACATCATCACCATTATGACATCATCACTATTATGACCTCATCACCATTGTTGCATACTTACCATTGTGACATCATCACCTTTATGACATCATCAGCATTATGGCATCATCACCATTGTTTCATTATCACCATTATGACATCATCACCATTGTGACATCATCACCATTATGACATAATCACCATTGTTACATTATCACCATTATAACATCATCACCATTATGACATCATCACCATTGTTAGTGATGTCATTATTTTGATTGTGATGTCAAAATTTTGCATTGCATTTTGCTTTGCATAGATTGTGATGTCATTCTTTTGCATTAGATGTTGCATTGCATGGATTGTGATGTCAGAATTTTGCATTGCATAATGCATTGAATGGATTGTGATGTCATATTTTTGCATGTCTTGTTGCATTGCATGGATTGCAATGTCATACTTTTGCATTGCATGTCACTTTGCATGGATTTTGATGTCATAGTTTTGCCTTAAATGTTGCATTGCAGTGATTGTGATGTCATAATTTTGCATTGCATTTTTTTCATGGGTTATGCTGTCATAATTTTGCATTAAATTGTGCATTGCTTGTTATGTTATAAGTTTGCATTGCATGTCAACAATATAACAACATCACCATTGTGACATCATCACCATTGTGACTACATCACCATTGTGACATCATCACCGTTAATACATAATTACCATAATGACATCATCACCATTGTAACATCATTACCATTGTGACTTCAACACCTATATGATATCATCGCCACTGTTATATCATCGCCATTATGACATCATCATTGTGACATCATCACCATTATGAAATCTTCACCATTGTTACATCATCACAATGATGACATAATCACCATTATGACATCATCACCATTGTGATTTCAACTCCATCATGACATCATCACCATTGTAACTGATGGGCAGTACGGATGGTGTAATGGTTAGCATTACTGCCTCACAGCACTGAGGTCATGGGTTCGATTCCCACCATGGCCCTAACTGTGTGGAGTTTGTATATTCTCCCCGTACTTGCGTGGGTTTCCTCCGGGTACTCCGGTTTCCTCCCACAATCCAAAAATATACTGGTAGGTTAATTGGCTCCCTACAAAATTAACCCTAGCGTGAATGTGTGTGTGTGTACATGTGGTAGGGAATATAGATTGTAAGCTCCACTGGGGCAGGGACTGATGTGAAATATTCTCTGTAAAGCGCTGCGGAATATAAATAACTGGTAATAAATAAATAAATAAATGTCAAAATTGTGATTGTGATGACAAAATTTAGCATTGCACAATGCATTTCATTGATTGTGATGTCATAATTTTGCATTGCACGTTGCGTTGCCTGAATAGTGATGTCATAATTTTGCATTGAATGGATTGTGATGTCATAATTGCATTGTATTTCAACAATATAACATCATCACCATTGTGACATCATCATTATGACATCATCACCATTGTGACATAATGACTAATATAACATCATCACCATTGTGACATCAACATCATTGTGATATCATCACATTTGTGAAATCATCACCATTATGACATCATCACCATTGTGACATTATCACCATAATGACATCATCATCATTGTGACATCATTACCTTTGTGACATCATCACCATTATGAAATCACCACCATTGTGACATCATCATGATTATGGCATCTCACCATTGTGATATCATCACCATTATGACATCATCACCATTGTGACATCATCACCATTGTGACATCATCACCATAATTACATCAACATCATTGTGACATCCTTACCTTTGTGACATCATCACTATTATAACATCATCACCATTATGGCATCATCACCCTTGTTTCATCATCACCATTATGACATCATCATCATTGTGGCATCATCACCATTATGACTTCATTACCATTGTTACATTATCACCATTATAACATCATCACCATTATGACATCATCATCATTGTTAGTGATGTCATTATTTTGATTGTGATGTCAAAATTTTAATTGAATTTTGCATTGCAAAGATTGTGATGTCATTCTTTTGCATTAGATGTTGCATTGCATGGATTGTGATGTCAGAATTTTGCATTGCATAATGCATTGAATGGATTATGATGTCATATTTTTGCATGTCTTGTTGCATTGCATGGATTGCAATGTCATACTTTTGCATTGCATGTCACTTTGCAGGGATTGTGATGTCATAGTTTTGCGTTAAATGTTCCATTGCAGTGATTGTGATGTCATAATTTTGCATTGCATGTTTTTTTTCCATGGATTATGATGTCATAATTTTGCATTAAATTGTGCATTGCTTGTTATGTTATAAGTTTGCATTGCATGTCAACAATATAACAACATCACCATTGTGACTACATCACCATTGTGACATCATCACCGTTAATACATAATCACCATAATGACATCATCACCATTGTAACATCATTACCATTGTGACTTCAACACCTATATGATATCATCGCCACTGTTATATCATCACCATTATGACATCATCATCATTGTGACATCATCACCATTATGAAATCTTCACCATTGTTACATCATCACAATGATGACATAATCACCATTATGACATCATCACCATTGTTATTTCAACTCCATCATGACATCATCACCATTGTAATTGATGTCAAAATTGTGATTGTGATGACAAAATTTAGCATTGCACAATGCATTGCATTGATTGTGATGTCATAATTTTGCATTGCACGTTGCATTGCCTGAATTGTGATGTCATAATTTTGCATTGAATGGACTGCGATGTCATAATTGCATTGTATTTCAACAATATAACATCATGACCATTGTGACATCATCATTATGACATCATCACCATTGTGACATAATGACTAATATAACATCATCACCATTGTGACATCAACATCATTGTGATATCATCACAATTGTGACTTCATCACCATTATGACATCATCACTAATGTGACATCATCACCAATATGACACCATCATTAATAGACATCATCACCATTATGACATAATCACTAATGTGACATCATCACCATTATGACATCAATATTGTGACATCATTACCATTGTGACATCATCACTAATATGTCATCTTCATTATGACATCACCATTATGATATCATCACTAATGTGACATCATCATCATTATGACATCATCACCATTGTGACATCATCACCATAATGACATCATCATCATTGTGACATAATTAGCTTTGTGACATCATCACCATTATGAAATCACCACCATTGTGACATCATCATGATTATGACATCATCACCATTGTGATATCGTTACCATTATGACATCATCACCATTGTGACATCATCGCCATTGTGACATCATCACCATTGTGACATCTTCACCATTTTGACATCATCACCATTGTGACATCATCATGATTATGACATCATCACCTTTGTGATATCATCACCATTATGACATCATCACCATTGTGACATTATCACCATAATGACATCATCATCATCATCATCATCATCATCATCACTGTGACATCATTACCTTTGTGACATCATCACCATTATGAAATCACCACCATTGTGACATCATCATGATTATGACATCTCACCATTGTGATATCATCACCATTATGACATCATCACCATTGTGACATCATCACCATTGTGACATCATCACCATAATTACATCATCATCATCATTGTGACATCCTTAATTTTGTGACATCATCACTATTATAACATCATCACCATTATGGCATCATCACCCTTGTTTCATCATCACCATTATGACATCATCATCATTGTGGCATCATCACCATTATGACATCATTACCATTGTTACATTATCACCATTATAACATCATCACCATTATGACATCATCACCATTGTTAGTGATGTCATTATTTTGATTGTGATGTCAAAATTTTGAATTGCATTTTGCATTGCATAGATTGTGATGTCATTCTTTTGCATTAGATGTTGCATTGCATATATTATGATGTCAGAATTTTGCATTGCATAATGCATTGAATGGATTGTGATGTCATATTTTTGCATGTCTTGTTGCATTGCATGGATTGCAATGTCATACTTTTGCATTGCATGTCACTTTGCAGTGATTGTGATGTCATAGTTTTGCATTGCATGTTTTTTTTCCATGGATTATGATGTCATAATTTTGCATTAAATTGTGCATTGCTTGTTATGTTATAAGTTTGCATTGCATGTCAACAATATAACAACATCACCATTGTGACATCATCACCATTGTGACTACATCACCATTGTGACATCATCACCGTTAATACATAATCACCATAATGACATCATCACCATTGTAACATCATTACCATTGTGACTTCAACACCTATATGATATCATCGCCACTGTTATATTATCACCATTATGACATCATCATCATTGTGACAACATCACCATTATGAAATCTTCACCATTGTTACATCATCACAATGATGACATAATCACCATTATGACATCATCACCATTGTGATTTCAACTCCATCATGACATCATCACCATTGTAACTGATGTCAAAATTTTGATTGTGATGACAAAATTTAGCATTGCACAATGCATTGCATTGATTATGATGTCATAATTTTGCATTGCACGTTGCATTGCCTGAATTGTGAAGTCATAATTTTGCATTGAATGGACTGTGATGTCATAATTGCATTGTATTTCAACAATATAACATCATCACCATTATGACATCAATATTGTGACATCATTACCATTGTGACATAATAACTAATATGTCATCTTCATTATGACATCACCATTATGATATCATCACTAATGTGACATCATCATCATTATGACATCATCACCATTGTGACATCATCACCATAATGACATCATCATCATTGTGACATAATTACCTTTGTGACATCATCACCTTTGTGACATCATCACCATTATGAAATCACCACCATTGTGACATCATCTTGATAATGACATCATCACCATTGTGATATCATCACCATTATTACATCATCGCCATTGTGACATCATCACCATAATGACATCATCATCATTGTGACATAATTACCTTTGTGACATCATCATCTTTGTGACATCATCACCATTATGAAATCACCACCATTGTGACATCATCATGATTATGACATCATCACCATTGTGATATCATCACCATTATGACATCATCGCCATTGTGACATCATCACCATAATGACATCATCATCATTGTGACATAATTACCTTTGTGACATCATCATCTTTGTGACATCATCACCATTATGAAATCACCACCATTGTGACATCATCATGATTATGACATCATCACCATTGTGATATCATCACCATTATGACATCATCACCATTGTGACATCATCGCAATTGTGACATCATCACCATTGTGACATCTTCACCATTTTGACATTATCACCATTGTGACATCATCATGATTATGACATCATCACCTTTGTGATATCATCACCATTATGACATCATCATCATTGTGACATTATCACCATAATGACATCATCATCATTGTGACATCATTACCTTTGTGACATCATCACCATTATGAAATCACCACCATTGTGACATCATCATGATTATGACATCTCACCATTGTGATATCATCACCATTATGACATCATCACCATTGTGACATCATCGCCATTGTGACATCATCATCATAATTACATCATCATCATTGTGACATCATCACCTTTGTGACATCATCACTATTATAACATCATCACCATTATGACATCATCACCATTGTGGCATCATCACCATTATGACATCATTACCATTTTGACATCATCACCATTATGACATCATCACTATTATGACCTCATCACCATTGTTGCAAAATTACCATTGTGACATCATCACCTTTATGACATCATCAGCATTATGGCATCATCACCATTGTTTCATCATCACCATTATGACATCATCACCATTGTGACATCATCACCATTATGACATCATCACCATTGTTAGTGATGTCATTATTTTGATTGTGATGTCAAAATTTTGAATTGCATTTTGCATTGCATAGATTGTGATGTCATTCTTTTGCATTAGATGTTGCATTGCATATATTATGATGTCAGAATTTTGCATTGCATAATGCATTGAATGGATTGTGATGTCATATTTTTGCATGTCTTGTTGCATTGCATGGATTGCAATGTCATACTTTTGCATTGCATGTCACTTTGCAGTGATTGTGATGTCATAGTTTTGCATTGCATGTTTTTTTTCCATGGATTATGATGTCATAATTTTGCATTAAATTGTGCATTGCTTGTTATGTTATAAGTTTGCATTGCATGTCAACAATATAACAACATCACCATTGTGACATCATCACCATTGTGACTACATCACCATTGTGACATCATCACCGTTAATACATAATCACCATAATGACATCATCACCATTGTAACATCATTACCATTGTGACTTCAACACCTATATGATATCATCGCCACTGTTATATCATCACCATTATGACATCATCATCATTGTGACATCATCACCATTATGAAATCTTCACCATTGTTACATCATCACAATGATGACATAATCACCATTATGACATCATCACTATTGTGATTTCAACTCCATCATGACATCATCACCATTGTAATTGATGTCAAAATTGTGATTGTGATGACAAAATTTAGCATTGCACAATGCATTGCATTGATTGTGATGTCATAATTTTGCATTGCACGTTGCATTGCCTGAATTGTGAAGTCATAATTTTGCATTGAATGGACTGTGATGTCATAATTGCATTGTATTTCAACAATATAACATCATCACCATTATGACATCAATATTGTGACATCATTACCATTGTGACATCATAACTAATATGCAGTGCTTAAAGTGGTCCTAGAGAGGTGGTGGAACTCACCCCCCTCCCCACGGCGCCCATGAAATAAAGGTATTGTGCGCGCCGTAGGCGCGCGCAGCAAAAAGGGGGTGTGGTCTCAAAAAGAAATGGGCGTGGTCACACAATAGTAATAATGCCCACAGTAGTAGTACCCAAGTGGAAATTTTGAAGTGGGGGTATGGAAAAGTGAAGGATGCAATTATGTGCGCACCGAAGGCGCGCGCACTCCTGACAAAGGGGCGTGGCCACGCAAAAGGGGGCGTGCCCTTCAGTGTAGTTTACCACACCATATACCCCTTATACACATTATGCACCACAATAGTAGGACCCCTTTCACATTATAGCTCACAGTATGAGCCGAAATTCACATTTATACCACACAGTATGAGCCACATTCATATTACACCACACAGTATGAGCCAAATTCACATTACACCACACAGTATGAACCAAATTCACATTACACCACACGGTATGAGCCGAAATTCACATTACACCACACAGTATGAGCCGAAATTCACATTACACCACACAGTATGAGCCGAAATTCACATTATAGCACACGGTATGAGCCGAAATTCACATTATAGCACACAGAATGAGCCAAAATTCACATTATAGCACAGAGAATGAGCCGAAATTCACATTATAGAGTGACAGAGTGACAGGGAGAGTGACAGCAGGGACATGGAAAGTGACAGCAGGGACATGGAAAGTGACAGCAGGGGAATACAGTAGGGACTAGGGAGAGAGAAAGGCAGCAGGTTAGATTACCTGTTTAGCAGCGGCGGTGGTCTGCGGTGCTGTGGATGAGTAGGCTGTGGTAGGCGTGACGTGGAGGAGGCTGTGGGCCTCGGAGATAGTGCGGAGGAGGAGGCTGTGGGTGCGCAGAGGTCCGAGGGCGGGGCGGCAGAAGAGGCTGAGGGCGGCTGCAGTGGATCTGGAACCAGGCTGGCTTTATTATCCCTGCCGCCGCATCGAGCTCCTGTGACCACGGCGCTAATATTTCAAAACTGCTGCGGACCGGCAGCCAATCAGCGACAGATTTGAACTAGTAGTGCCGCGGTCACAGAAGCTCGATGCAGCGGCAGGGATAATAAAGCCGGCCTGGTCCCAGATCCGCTGCAGCTGGGAGTCTGGAACCTGGGCTTCCAGTGCGGCGGCGATGGTAGGGGCGGAGCGACGGAGGGCGGACCGGGAACGCAGCTTCTTTGTCGGCCCATACAGTAATGCCCCCAGCAGTAGCATCCCTTATACAATGCCCACAGTAGTAGTGCCCCTTATGCAATGCCCCCAACAGTAGTGCCCCTTATGAAGTGCCCCCTTTACAATGCCCTCATTAGCTGTGCACCCCATCAGTAATGCCCTTAATGGTAATGCCCCTGTGTAGTATTGCCCCTAGTCGTTTAGCCCCTGTAGTTTAGCCCCAGTAGTCATGCCCATACTGGTAATGCCCCTGCAGTTTTGACCCCAGCAATTTACTCCCCCCCCTCTAGTTTAGCCTCTGAGTGGTAATGCCCTCAGTAGTTTTGCCCTCATGTAGTTTGCCCCATGTAGTTTAGCCCCCAGTGGTAATGCCCCCTGCAGTTGTGCCCCCAGTTGTTTAGGCCCTGTAGTTTAGCCCCCATGTAGTTTGCCAAAGTTAGTAATGTCCCCAGTAGTTTGCCCCCTTGTAGTTATACCCCCAGTAGTTTAGCTCCTGTAATTATGCCCCCTTGTAGTTTAGCCCCCAGTAGTTTGCCCCAGCAGTAAAGCCCCCCAGTAGTTTGCCCCCAGTACTAGAGCCCCCCAGTAGTTTGCCCCTCTGTAGTTTGCCCCAGTAGTAAAGCCCCCCAGTAGTTTGTCCCCAGTACTAAAGCCCCCCAGTAGTTTGCCCCCAGTACTAGAGCCCCCCAGTAGTTTGCCCCTCTGTAGTTTGCCCCAGTAGTAAAGCCCCCCAGTAGTTTGTCCCCAGTACTAGAGCCCCCCAGTAGTTTGCCCCTCTGTAGTTTGCCCCCAGTACTAGAGCCCCCCAGTAGTTTGCCCCTTGTAGTTTGCCACCAGTACTAGAGCCCCCCAGTAGTTTGCCCCAGTAGTAAAGGCCCCTAGTAGAAACGCCTGTGGTACACATATAGGAGGGAGGGGGGGGAAAGAACTATACTTACCTAGCCCCGCTCCCGCCGCAGTCCTCTCTCGCCGCCCGCTCCTCTGCACTATGAGAGAGACGTCATGACGTCTCTCCCATAGCGCGCACTGACAGAGCCGGAAGCCGGAGCTCAGTACTGAGCTCCTGCCTCCGGCTGCCGCTGCGGAGAGGGAGACGGGCGCCCGCTGGTAACGCGATCTCAGCGGGCGCCAGGCATCTCCCTGCAGCGCCGCCCGGGACATCGGGTTAGGTGAGCCGGGGGAGGCGGAACTGCGTTCCGTCTCCTGGTGGAACTGACGGAACGCAGTTCCGGCCCGTTCCGGCTCACTTTAACCCCTGCTAATATGTCATCTTCATTATGACATCACCATTATGATATCATCACTAATGTGACATCATCATCATTATGACATCATCACCATTGTGACATCATTACCATAATGACATCATCATCATTGTGACATAATTACCTTTGTGACATCATCACCTTTGTGACATCATCACCTTTGTGACATCATCACCATTATGAAATCATCACCATTGTGATATCATCACCATTATGACATCATCGCCATTGTGACATCATCACCATTGTGACATCTTCACCATTTTGACATCATCACCATTGTGACATCATCATGATTATGACATCATCATCATCACTGTGACATCATTACCTTTGTGACATCATCACCATTATGAAATCTTCACCATTGTTACATAATCACAATGATGACATAATCACCATTATGACATCATCACCTTTGTGATATCATCACCATTATGACATCATCACCATTGTGACATTATCACCATAATGACATCATCATCATTGTGACATCATTACCTTTGTGACATCATCACCATTATGAAATCACCACCATTGTGACATCATCATGATTATGACATCTCACCATTGTGATATCATCACCATTATGACATCATCACCATTGTGACATCATCACCATTGTGACATCATCACCATAATTACATCATCATCATTGTGACATCCTTACCTTTGTGACATCATCACTATTATAACATCATCACCATTATGGCATCATCACCCTTGTTTCATTATCACCATTATGACATCATCATCATTGTTGCATCATCACCATTATGACATCATTACCATTGTTACATTATCACCATTATAACATCATCACCATTATGACATCTTCACCATTGTTAGTGATGTCATTATTTTTATTGTGATGTCAAAATTTTGCATTGCATTTTGCATTGCATAGATTGTGATGTCATTCTTTTGCATTAGATGTTGCATTGCATGGATTGTGATGTCAGAATTTTGCATTGCATAATGCATTGAATGTATTGTGATGTCATATTTTTGCATGTCTTGTTGCATTGCATGGATTGCAATGTCCTACTTTAGCATTGCATGTCACTTTGCATGGATTGTGATGTCATAGTTTTGCATTAAATGTTGCATTGCAGTGATTGTGATGTCATAATTTTGCATTGCATGTTTTTTTTTCTTCATGGATCATGATGTCCTAATTTTGCATTAAATTGTGCATTGCTTGTTATGTTATAAATTTGCATTGCATGTCAACAATATAACAACATCACCATTGTGACATCATCACCATTGTGACTACATCACCATTGTGACATCATCACCGTTAATACATAATCACCATAATGACATCATCACCATTGTAACATCATTACCATTGTGACTTCAACACCTATATGATATCATCGCCACTGTTATATCATCACCATTATGACATCATCATCATTGTGACATCATCACCATTATGAAATCTTCACCATTGTTACATCATCACAATGATGACATAATCACCATTATGACATCATCACCATTGTGATTTCAACTCCATCATGACATCATCACCATTGTAACTGATGTCAAAATTGTGATTGTGATGACAAAATTTAGCATTGCACAATGCATTTTATTGATTGTGATGTCATAATTTTGCATTGCCTGAATTGTGATGTCATAATTTTGCATTGAATGGATTGTGATGTCATAATTGCATTGTATTTCAACAATATAACATCATCACCATTGTGACATTATCATTATGACATCATCACCGTTGTGACATAATGACTAATATAACATCATCACCATTGTGACATCAACATAATTGTGATATCATCACAATTGTGACTTCATCACCATTATGACATCATCACTAATGTGACATCATCAACAATATGACACCACCATTAATAGACATCATCACCATTATGACATCATCACCATTATGACATCAATATTTTGACATCATTACCATTGTGACATCATCACTAATATATCATCTTCATTATGACATCACCATTATGACATCATCACTAATGTGACATCATCACCATTGTGACATCATCACCATAATGACATCATCATCATTGTGACATAATTAGCTTTGTGACATAATTACCTTTGTGACATCATCACCTTTGTGACATCATCACCATTATGAAATCACCACCATTGTGACATCATCATGATTATGATATCATCACCATTGTGATATCATCACCATTATGACATCATCACCACTGTGACATCATCGCCATTGTGACATCATCACCATTGTGACTTCTTCACCATTTTGACATCATCACCATTGTGACATCATCATGTTTATGACATCATCACCTTTGTGATATCATCACCATTATGACATCATCATCATTGTGACATCATTACCTTTGTGACATCATCACCATTATGAAATCACCACCATTGTGACATCATCATGATTATGACATCTCACCATTGTGATATCATCACCATTATGACATCATCACCATTGTGACATCATCACCATAATTACATCATCATCATTGTGACATCCTTACCTTTGTGACATCATCACTGTTATGGCATCATCACCCTTATTTCATCATCACCATTATGACATCATCATCATCATCATCATTGTGGCATCATCACCATTATGACATCATTACCATTTTGACATCATCACCATTATGACATCATCACTATTTTGACCTCATCACCATTGTTGCATAATTACCAATGTGACATCATCACTGTTATGACATCATCAGCATTATGGCATCATCACCATTCGGACATCATCACCATTGTGACATAATCACCATTGTTACATTATCACCATTATAACATCATCACCATTATGACATCATCACCATTGTTAGTGATGTCATTATTTTGATTGTGATGTCAAAATTTTGCATTGCATTGCATAGATTGTGATGTCATTCTTTTGCATTAGATGTTGCATTGCATGGATTGTGATGTCATAATTTTCCATGGCATAAGGCATTGAATGGATTGTGATGTCATATTTTTGCATGTCTTGTTGCATTGCATGGATTGCAATATCATACTTTTGCATTGCATGTCACTTTGCATGGATTGTGATGTCATAGTTTTGCATTAAATGTTGCATTGCAGTGATTGTGATGTCATAATTTTGCATTGCATGTTTTTTTCATGGATTATGATGTCATAATTTTGCATTAAATTGTGCATTGCTTGTTATGTTATAAGTTTGCATTGCATGTCAACAATATAACAACATCACCATTGTGACATCATCACCATTGTGACTACATCACCATTGTGACATCATCACCGTTAATACATAATCACCATAATGACATCATCACCATTGTAACATCATTACCATTGTGACTTCAACACCTATATGATATCATCGCCACTGTTATATTATCACCATTATGACATCATCATCATTGTGACAACATCACCATTATGAAATCTTCACCATTGTTACATCATCACAATGATGACATAATCACCATTATGACATCATCACCATTGTGATTTCAACTCCATCATGACATCATCACCATTGTAACTGATGTCAAAATTTTGATTGTGATGACAAAATTTAGCATTGCACAATGCATTGCATTGATTATGATGTCATAATTTTGCATTGCACGTTGCATTGCCTGAATTGTGAAGTCATAATTTTGCATTGAATGGACTGTGATGTCATAATTGCATTGTATTTCAACAATATAACATCATCACCATTATGACATCAATATTGTGACATCATTACCATTGTGACATAATAACTAATATGTCATCTTCATTATGACATCACCATTATGATATCATCACTAATGTGACATCATTATCATTATGACATCATCACCATTGTGACATCATCACCATAATGACATCATCATCATTGTGACATAATTACCTTTGTGACATCATCACCTTTGTGACATCATCACCATTATGAAATCACCACCATTGTGACATCATCTTGATAATGACATCATCACCATTGTGATATCATCACCATTATTACATCATCGCCATTGTGACATCATCACCATAATGACATCATCATCATCATTGTGACATAATTACCTTTGTGACATCATCATCTTTGTGACATCATCACCATTATGAAATCACCACCATTGTGACATCATCATGATTATGACATCATCACCATTGTGATATCATCACCATTATGACATCATCGCCATTGTGACATCATCACCATAATGACATCATCATCATTGTGACATAATTACCTTTGTGACATCATCATCTTTGTGACATCATCACCATTATGAAATCACCACCATTGTGACATCATCATGATTATGACATCATCACCATTGTGATATCATCACCATTATGACATCATCACCATTGTGACATCATCGCAATTGTGACATCATCACCATTGTGACATCTTCACCATTTTGACATTATCACCATTGTGACATCATCATGATTATGACATCATCACCTTTGTGATATCATCACCATTATGACATCATCATCATTGTGACATTATCACCATAATGACATCATCATCATTGTGACATCATTACCTTTGTGACATCATCACCATTATGAAATCACCACCATTGTGACATCATCATGATTATGACATCTCACCATTGTGATATCATCACCATTATGACATCATCACCATTGTGACATCATCGCCATTGTGACATCATCATCATAATTACATCATCATCATTGTGACATCATCACCTTTGTGACATCATCACTATTATAACATCATCACCATTATGACATCATCACCATTGTGGCATCATCACCATTATGACATCATTACCATTTTGACATCATCACCATTATGACATCATCACTATTATGACCTCATGACCATTGTTGCAAAATTACCATTGTGACATCATCACCTTTATGACATCATCAGCATTATGGCATCATCACCATTGTTTCATCATCACCATTATGACATCATCACCATTGTGACATCATCACCATTATGACATCATCACCATTGTTAGTGATGTCATTATTTTGATTGTGATGTCAAAATTTTGAATTGCATTTTGCATTGCATAGATTGTGATGTCATTCTTTTGCATTAGATGTTGCATTGCATATATTATGATGTCAGAATTTTGCATTGCATAATGCATTGAATGGATTGTGATGTCATATTTTTGCATGTCTTGTTGCATTGCATGGATTGCAATGTCATACTTTTGCATTGCATGTCACTTTGCAGTGATTGTGATGTCATAGTTTTGCATTGCATGTTTTTTTTCCATGGATTATGATGTCATAATTTTGCATTAAATTGTGCATTGCTTGTTATGTTATAAGTTTGCATTGCATGTCAACAATATAACAACATCACCATTGTGACATCATCACCATTGTGACTACATCACCATTGTGACATCATCACCGTTAATACATAATCACCATAATGACATCATCACCATTGTAACATCATTACCATTGTGACTTCAACACCTATATGATATCATCGCCACTGTTATATCATCACCATTATGACATCATCATCATTGTGACATCATCACCATTATGAAATCTTCACCATTGTTACATCATCACAATGATGACATAATCACCATTATGACATCATCACTATTGTGATTTCAACTCCATCATGACATCATCACCATTGTAATTGATGTCAAAATTGTGATTGTGATGACAAAATTTAGCATTGCACAATGCATTGCATTGATTGTGATGTCATAATTTTGCATTGCACGTTGCATTGCCTGAATTGTGAAGTCATAATTTTGCATTGAATGGACTGTGATGTCATAATTGCATTGTATTTCAACAATATAACATCATCACCATTATGACATCAATATTGTGACATCATTACCATTGTGACATCATAACTAATATGCAGTGCTTAAAGTGGTCCTAGAGAGGTGGTGGAACTCACCCCCCTCCCCACGGCGCCCATGAAATAAAGGTATTGTGCGCGCCGTAGGCGCGCGCAGCAAAAAGGGGGTGTGGTCTCAAAAAGAAATGGGCGTGGTCACACAATAGTAATAATGCCCACAGTAGTAGTACCCAAGTGGAAATTTTGAAGTGGGGGTATGGAAAAGTGAAGGATGCAATTATGTGCGCACCGAAGGCGCGCGCACTCCTGACAAGGGGGCGTGGCCACGCAAAAGGGGGCATGCCCTTCAGTGTAGTTTACCACACCATATACCCCTTATACACATTATGCACCACAATAGTAGGACCCCTTTCACATTATAGCTCACAGTATGAGCCGAAATTCACATTTATACCACACAGTATGAGCCACATTCATATTACACCACACAGTATGAGCCAAATTCACATTACACCACACAGTATGAACCAAATTCACATTACACCACACGGTATGAGCCGAAATTCACATTACACCACACAGTATAAGCCGAAATTCACATTACACCACACAGTATGAGCCGAAATTCACATTATAGCACACGGTATGAGCCGAAATTCACATTATAGCACACAGAATGAGCCAAAATTCACATTATAGCACAGAGAATGAGCCGAAATTCACATTATAGAGTGACAGAGTGACAGGGAGAGTGACAGCAGGGACATGGAAAGTGACAGCAGGGACATGGAAAGTGACAGCAGGGGAATACAGTAGGGACTAGGGAGAGAGAAAGGCAGCAGGTTAGATTACCTGTTTAGCAGCGGCGGTGGTCTGCGGTGCTGTGGATGAGTAGGCTGTGGTAGGCGTGACGTGGAGGAGGCTGTGGGCCTCGGAGATAGTGCGGAGGAGGAGGCTGTGGGTGCGCAGAGGTCCGAGGGCGGGGCGGCAGAAGAGGCTGAGGGCGGCTGCAGTGGATCTGGAACCAGGCTGGCTTTATTATCCCTGCCGCCGCATCGAGCTCCTGTGACCACGGCGCTAATATTTCAAAACTGCTGCGGACCGGCAGCCAATCAGCGACAGATTTGAACTAGTAGTGCCGCGGTCACAGAAGCTCGATGCAGCGGCAGGGATAATAAAGCCGGCCTGGTCCCAGATCCGCTGCAGCTGGGAGTCTGGAACCTGGGCTTCCAGTGCGGCGGCGATGGTAGGGGCGGAGCGACGGAGGGCGGACCGGGAACGCAGCTTCTTTGTCGGCCCATACAGTAATGCCCCCAGCAGTAGCATCCCTTATACAATGCCCACAGTAGTAGTGCCCCTTATGCAATGCCCCCAACAGTAGTGCCCCTTATGAAGTGCCCCCTTTACAATGCCCTCATTAGCTGTGCACCCCATCAGTAATGCCCTTAATGGTAATGCCCCTGTGTAGTATTGCCCCTAGTCGTTTAGCCCCTGTAGTTTAGCCCCAGTAGTCATGCCCATACTGGTAATGCCCCTGCAGTTTTGACCCCAGCAATTTACTCCCCCCCTCTAGTTTAGCCTCTGAGTGGTAATGCCCTCAGTAGTTTTGCCCTCATGTAGTTTGCCCCATGTAGTTTAGCCCCCAGTGGTAATGCCCCCTGCAGTTGTGCCCCCAGTTGTTTAGGCCCTGTAGTTTAGCCCCCATGTAGTTTGCCAAAGTTAGTAATGTCCCCAGTAGTTTGCCCCCTTGTAGTTATACCCCCAGTAGTTTAGCTCCTGTAATTATGCCCCCTTGTAGTTTAGCCCCCAGTAGTTTTCCCCAGCAGTAAAGCCCCCCAGTAGTTTGCCCCCAGTACTAGAGCCCCCCAGTAGTTTGCCCCTCTGTAGTTTGCCCCAGTAGTAAAGCCCCCCAGTAGTTTGTCCCCAGTACTAAAGCCCCCCAGTAGTTTGCCCCCAGTACTAGAGCCCCCCAGTAGTTTGCCCCTCTGTAGTTTGCCCCAGTAGTAAAGCCCCCCAGTAGTTTGTCCCCAGTACTAGAGCCCCCCAGTAGTTTGCCCCTCTGTAGTTTGCCCCCAGTACTAGAGCCCCCCAGTAGTTTGCCCCTTGTAGTTTGCCACCAGTACTAGAGCCCCCCAGTAGTTTGCCCCAGTAGTAAAGGCCCCTAGTAGAAACGCCTGTGGTACACATATAGGAGGGAGGGGGGGGGGAAGAACTATACTTACCTAGCCCCGCTCCCGCCGCAGTCCTCTCTCGCC